>NW_027313702.1:0-20095 GCF_040954645.1 Diabrotica undecimpunctata
CGCGCTATCTCAGAGTACAACAGTCTACTATACTGTACAGCATAAGAAGTAGGAAAGTAAATTCTAGTTATAAAAATATGAAACAAGTAATTTCTTAATTGAATTAAAAAAATCCTTTATAATCTTTGTTATAATATTAATAAGAACTCATTTACAGTAAATCCTTTTGATATAATTCATGCGCACTGCACAATTTTTGCGGAAATGTTTGTTTGCCAAGCAATTTTACCTTTTTTGCTCAACATTAAAAAGAGTTAAATGTTCACAAAGTTATAAAAAGATTTATATTTTTGAAACACACTTTTATTTTATCTTTACCTGCAAAATATTTGTTACATCAGATTAGTTATTACTAATATTGTTCTGAAGCTATTTTCTTGCGGCATTTTAAAGTAATTACTCTTTAAATGGGAATAAGCCACAATTAAAGGTTAACGTACGTTTATTGACGTTTCAATTTCCACTTCGGAAATCGTTCTCAAAATACAAGCATTAGTAAATTAAACAAATTTTGTTTTTTTGTTACTTGGTGAAAAATTCTTTTTATAATTTAATTTTATCTGACCCATCTATATTGGCAATTCAGACATACGTTATACATTTTAAAGTAGACGACTTTAAAATAATATTTCCAATATTGTTGAGTTGCGTTCCTCGGACGACTTTACTTATAAGATAGTTCATTCGATTACATGAAATCAACTTTAACTTGAGAATATCCGCCAGAAAAGATCATAGCATGTAATTCGTCTTTAAAAAGACAAACACATGCCATGATGACAGTAAAATTCTCCTGTTAGTGATTCCATAGTAAATTATGAGGGAAAACCAGGAAAAAAACCTCATAATACTATCCCGACATGGTAAGTATTTGGTCGTGCATTTAATTTACCTTCAATAAACACCAAACTCTGATTATATATGTTTGTTATTTAAAAAACATAAATAATGTATCCTCTATATGTTACTGGCTTACCAATACTGGTATTTTCCTCTTAATAACTTCATGAGGCCATATTGAGAATACGTCATCTACATATCTCCACCATACTGAGGGTTTTAAATTTTGTTTAGAAATAATATTTGTTTCAAAATCTTCCATAAATATATCAGCTAATAATGGAGATAAACTAGAGCCCATTGCTAGACCAAAATTTTGTTTATATAATTCATTATTTAGTTGGAAATATGTATTATCAGTACATAATGTTATTAACTCCGTTATAGCTGATACGTTTAGTCTTGTTCTAGTTGCCAATGTATCATCACTCTCTAATTTTGTCTTGACTATAATTGTATAGTTGGTGTTTATTGAAGGTAAATTACATGCACGACCAAATACTTACCATGTAAGTATCCTATGATAGTATTATGAGGTTTTTTTTTCCTGGTTTTTCCCTCATCATTTACTATGGAATCAATAACAGGAGAATTTTACTGTCATCATGGCATGTGTTTGTCTTTTTAAAGACGAATTACATGCTATAATCTTTTCTGACGGATATTCTCAAGTTAAAGTTGATTTCATGTAATCGAATGAACTATCTTATAAGTAAAGTCGTCCCAGGAACGCAACTCAACAATATTGACAATATTATTTTAAAGTCGTCTTCTTTAAAATGTATAATGTATGTCTGATTTGTCAATATAGATGAGTCAGATAAAATTAAATTATTAGAAGAATTTTTCACTAAGTAACAAAAAAACAAAATTTGTTTAATTTACTAATGTTTGTATTTTGAGAACGATTTCCGAAGTGGAAATTGAAACGTCAATAAACGTATTTTAACCTTTAATTGTGGCTTCTTCGTCTAGCCATTCACGTCCACATCTGAACATAAGCCTCTTCAAGTCTTCCTTTCCATTGTTTTTTATTGTACGCTACTTGTAGCCAATTTTTCCCGGCAGTCCTTTTCAGATCATCTGTCCATCTCATAGGAGGTCTGCCTCTGGGTCTTTTGTGTTGGTATGGTCTCCAGGTTAAAATTGATCTGTGCCATTTGTTTAGATCGCTCCTAGCTACATGTCCAGCGTATTCCCATTTCAACTTTAATGATTTTTGCACCACATCGGTGACTTTGGTTTTCTGTCTTATCCATGTGTTTGTTTTCTTGTCCTTAAGTGATATACCTAGCATTGCTCTTTCCATCGCGTGTTGAGTGACTCTAAGTATATTTATATTCTTTTTTGTGATTGTCCATGTGGCTTATTCCCATTTAAATAGTAATTAGTTATTACTAGACTTGGGAAAATATGCAAAAAAGTAAAAAATAATTCCTACCGATGAACATGAAATTATGATTGTATTGGGTGTCACACTAATCATGGCATACAATCGACTTCCGTCTTTCAATGATTATTGGTCACAAAATGATTCTTTAAGAAATTTAGGAATAAAAAAATCCTTGCCAAAATGTATTTCGCTGATATTGTAAAGCCTGACAAAGCGAGAAAATCATATTACATCGAGGATTTCGCTAATTGTTCAAAACTAACATTTCCAAAATATCGAACAGGGGCGGCTTTTCAAAGAGTCAATGGAAAAATTTAAAGGAAGGTCTTCCCTAAAACAACTCCTACTCATGAAACTCATTAAACGGGGAATAAAGATATGTTCTGAAGCTATTTTCTTGTGGCATTTTAAATTAATTAATATTTAAATGGGAATAAGCCACAATTAAAGGTTAAAATACATTTATTGACGTTTCAATTTCCACTTCGGAAATCGTTCTCAAAATACAAACAATGTTTGTATTTTGAGAACGATTTCCGAAGTGGAAATTGAAATGTCAATAAATGTATTTTAACCTTTAATTGTGGCTTATTCCCATTTAAATATTAATTAATAAAGATATGGGTACGAAGCGACTCTGCAACAGGATATGTATACGATTTTAATATATACGAGGGAAAGGAAACAGCAAATGATACTAGTTTATTATTGGAAGGAAGAGTCGGGACTAAATTAGTAAGTAATATAAGGGAACTGATGTATTATTGTGTCTTCACAGATTTTTCTAATTTATTAGACTAGTTGATACTCCACCTTATCCAGCGATAGCAACAATAATTGCAACGATAGTAAATGTACCCAAATTTGTTGGGAAGTTGAATCGTGGTGACTCATAATTCAAGTAAATATTCGAGTAAATAACAACGGCACCATTGTTTGCAGATGGCAAAATACTAAAGACTTAACAGTAAGCAATTGCTCTGTAGATAAGAAAGTAGAAGTGAAACGAAAAGTAAAGAATCGCTCTAAAATGAATGTGAGATGTCCTGAACTTCTCGACATGTTCAATAAGAAAATGGACGGCGTGGACCTAACAGATCATATTTTGTGCTTGTAGGAGGATGGATTGATATAAAACTAGCCTTTGATAGAAAAAACAAGTTTTTTGAAATTAAATCGATTTATTTCTCAACATAGTCCCTTTTAGCTCGATACACTTAGTAAGACGATGTTCCAATGTTTTTATCCAATCGGAATAGTACTTTAGCTCGAGCTCTTCAAAATAGGCCGAAGTTTCAATTTCAGACTTCATCATTTGTTGCGAAACGGCGTCCTCCGAGCCATTTTGTTAGGTTTTGAAACGGGAAAAAATCGCTGGCGGCAAGATCTGGGGAATACGGTGGGTGTTCAACCAATTCATAGCAGAAATCGTGTAATTTTGCCATGGCGACGGCCGATCGGTAAGCCGGTGCATTGTCTTGGCAAAAGAGCACTTTTTTGCGTTCCAAACCGGGGCGTTTTTGATGCAATTCGGCATCGAATCGACCTAATAATTCTGCATAGTACTCACCATTGATTGTTTTTCCTTTTTCCAAGTAGTCGATGTGGATGATGCCCTTCGCATCCCAGAAAACAGTCGCCATCACTTTGCCGGCCGAATGTGCACTCTTTGCGTCCTTCGGCGGCCCTTCGCCGCGTTTGCGCCACTGTTTCGACTGTTCTTTGGTTCCCGGTGTGTAGTAATGCACCCAGGTTTCATCAACGTGATAAATCTGCAAAAAAAATCCTTCGGATCGCGCCGTATCATCGCCAAAACCGTCTCCGACGTGGTCACACGTTTTTGCATTTGATCGATTGTCAGCAAAAGCGGCACCCATCGCGCGGATAGCTTTTCCATGTCTAAATGATGGTGAATGATGTTGTGTACTCATTCGTAGGAAATGTTTAGGACCTCTATTAACTCGTGGAGGTTAATTCGACGATCTGCCATAATCATGTCATGGACTTTCTTGATCATATCCGGCGTGGTGACTTCATTTGGCCTCCCGGAACGCTCATCATCAAAAACACTCGTACGACCACGAACAAATTCAGCTTCCCAAAATTTTACTATTGCTAACGAAGGTGCAACCTCACCATAAACCGCCCAGGTAGGCTTTGATTTGCACATTCGTTTTACCTTAATCACCGAACGATACTCGATTTTTTCCATTTCTCCGAAAAAACAAAATTTGCTTGCTTTTGACAGCTGTTAAAACCAAACTAATTGTTTTTAAAACTTAAAATTTTGACAGACGTCATGTAATAAATGGCAAATGTCAACACCGAAATCAATTCGGTATCACGTAGCGCCATCTATCAAAAGCTAGTTTAATATCAATCTATCCTCGTATGACTTTGATAAGAAGTCTGCCAAATGGTGGAAGAAAGTATTTTTTCGCTTTCTGATGATGGCCGTTGGAAATTCTCATGTAGTACACAATGTTTTAAAAAGGAAAGAAAGACACCATTTTTGCCATTTCTAATTAGTGTAGCTGAGGGACTGCTAATAAAAGAAAAGCCTCGACTTTACTTGGACGTCCTCCAACAAAGAAACCAAAAAATAGTCCACGTGAGATATCATTTACCTATCGAAAGAAAGACCCATAGAAGATGTCAACGATGTTCTTCTCAAAAAAAAAAGAAAAACGAACCACTACACTATGTCAGAGCTGCAATGTACCCTTGAGCAAAATATGTTTCAGACCTTTTCATTTACATTAAATATTGATCTCAGTTTTACTTTGTTTGTTTGTTTTCAAAATATGAGATTCTATGTGTATCTTTGATTTTTCTTTACTAAAATAAATTAACAATTTGGTGTCTAATGGGTTATTATAGTCCCACATATATGTTCCAAAAAAGCCTAACTGGCACATATATGTTCCGGACAAAATGGAGGATCTCAAGGATAAGATTAATCTCAATAACTTTTTTTGCATAATTATACGTTTTAAACAAAAAAAAGTTCTAAATTCCATACTGATCCTAAAATAAAATCCGACTAGAAAGGTTTAAAACCCTTATGTTTCTTGATTAAATTAGATTGTCTTTCTATTCAAAAATATGTCATTTTTAAAACTGATTTATTTTAAACGGATAGATAATTATTAACATTGTTCATTATTGCACATTTAAATTTAAAAGAGTATTTATAAATACTACAATAGTCTTGTTACAGGTGTTTTAAACTATGTTTATCTATGAGTTCCCCTGTTCACTTCTATTTATACCTACAAAACTAGCAAATTGAATAAGAATCGAGCAGGTAACAAAAACTCTCGAAAGTGTGTTTCTACAAACGGTAGGTGTCAAAATTACGAAAAGTTAGCCCCATAAGTACCACAACAAGTTGTAACAGGCCCTAAGTACATAATAGGCACTATTAATCTTTATAAAAAATGCAGGTAGTTTATTCTACTGTCAATACAAATAGAATTGATCTATCGGAAAAGGTCTTTTGTGATTGTTCAACCTGCTGTATTGTGAGAGAGGTATTAGCGATGCCCGATCAATCGGATCTATGAATATTGCATTACCTATACGGAGATAATAAAAGATTTGATGTGTTAATAATTATTTATTTTGTCAGTTTCTTATAAAAGGAAAAGAATAGTCAGTCGAAATATATTAAAAAAGCTATTTGGGTATTAAATTTCAGTACTAATTAATTTAATTCTATAATAAATACTCTGCTTCAATTTTATAAAAAATTATATTATTGCATAACTAATACATAGCTATATGTAAAGCTTTTGCAATTTATAAGGATATATTTTGCAATCTCACAATTAAAATAAAAAATAAAGCGAGAAACTAGTCTTGGAAATCTAAACTTCAAGTTACTCTTTCAAAATAAAGTAATTTAGAAAATTATTGGCTGGGTCAAAGAAATGATAAAAAACACACTCTTATTTATTTTTTTTGTGACAATAGTCTTCGAGTTGCTACAAATAAAAATTCAAAAGAAGACTATTGATATCTGTATATTTCAAGAGACAAAGCAAAAGGGAAAAGGTCAAAGTTGTGAGACAACTACAGATGCAAGGTATTTTACATATGTAATATTCCACATAAAGTATATTACAGAAAAAGCATTAGAATCCAATAGACTTGCTTTTTAAGGTTTGATCGACTTAAAGAAACCATTTAACAGAGTAAGACTTAAATATGTAATATATATTTGGTATAATAGAGAAATCGTGCTAGATATTATAAAAACAATTGAAAACGTTTATAAAAATAACAAGATGGAAGTCAGAATACATGCACTATTCACGGAACCTATAGATACAGCAATTGAAGAAGATCGAGAAATTCACTAAGCCTTATGCTATTCAATCTGATCAAGAATGAAGTCATAAAGTACGTCAACAGAGAAAGAAGATACAGACTGGGGTACAATGAAATTAAAATGCTTTATTGCGCAAACCATGCAATATTGATGGGTACACGTAAACTCATCACCAATTAGCATAAATGCCTCCGTAGATAGTACAAACTCATCACCGCAATAAAAGTAGGGATTTTAAAATAAACCCGAGAGATTTGCAAACTGATTACTGAAATGAATTTGAAAGAATAATTCAAGTCCGAATGTAAATTAAATAACTAGGTTGGGGACTATTTCAGATATAACCGGACATTGCGCAAATATTGAACAAATGTTTTTATTAAAAAGTTCACTATTAAAAACCTACGCAGCTGAATTTTCAGATTTCAAATCCGTTTAGATTAGCAGATACGTCTAATAGACCTATTCAATCCAATCATCGAGAAACACTTGATAAAAAAATATAACATGTTAAATTTTAAATATAAATTAAATACAATTAAAATTAAATATAATTTCTGAATTTAATATATTAGCAAGTAAACAAGAAATGTAACAGGTGACAGGCAATCTTCCGCATTAAAAATCAGCGCCTTGGGGCAAAAATGCTGGTGATGAGTTTACCTATCTGCGGTGATGAGTTTACCGATCTCCAAAGGATGCAGGTGATCAGTTTGCTATATCTCGGAGGGTCTAATCATTCTATGGGGAGCTATAGGTGATGAGTTCGTACACGTCCATATTGATAGCCCAAACTGAAGATAGCCTTTAAAGACTAGTTCATAGATTTAAGACAAGAGAAAAAGAATTTAACATGGCGACTTTAACCCAGAAAACTAGAACAATCGAAATCAGTAAAAAACCAATAAGATGTAAACTGGAAACGTTAGAGAAATAAGAAATCAAGTATAAAAAGCAAATTGATTAGCAGGATGCCTTAATAACACTATATGCCGTAACCTACACATTAACATTGAGATGAAATCAGGAATCTATAAGGCCAGTATAACGTCGGCCTAATTAACAAAACAAGTAACTCCAAAAAATGTGATTTTGGTATTTTTATGTTGTTTCCTTTTTTATGGTCTCTGCACAGTTTGGTCAATCATAAGTCACAAAAAAATAAATATCAAAATACCAGAGAAAAACAAACCACGTATATTTTACGCGGCAAATTTGTTATTTCAAAACACCTATTAGTGGTAACCTGTCATAATGCTAAAGTGTGTTCAAGAAGGTACTCTAGTTGAGCTTGTGGAAAACTTAACTCAAAATCAATCATGACAAAAAAACATAAGTCAAGATTTGAGTGAAAATAATAAACAAACTATTGTTGCAAATGCCGAAGTGTACAATGAAATCAATAATATTCTTGATCCTGAAATGTACTTCGATAATACTCGTTTACCCGAAAATGGAACTGGTTTTGTTCATACCTTACGGGTAGGGAAGGATGGTGCTAATGAAATAGATTCAAATAACTTATTAAACCACAAAACATAAAAAAAAAATCAACCCTCAGGAAATCAGAAATCATGCAGTCATAGTAGGAGAAAATGATAAGTTGATGATAATGATTGGCAGTGTAAACAATCAAAGATATTACGAAAAGAAGGCAAAGAATACATTGGGGGAAAATTAATTAATGGAAAGATCACATGTTAAAAGACCTGAAAGAATTATGAAGCAAATCAGTTGCAAATCAGTAGATAAAACCTTTCATTGAAGGGTTTTATTAGAGTCTGAAAGAAAAAAAAATGTTTGATGACTTTTAGAAGTTAATTTGGAAAGAGAGAAAAATATTTATAAAAAGTATTGCGTAGACAAATATAACTCAGAGATCTCGAAGTAGAAAAATTAAACAACTTCTAGAGGAAAATTCTCGTTTAAATTTTATTTGGGTTTGAACAAGGAAATTTTGTAAGAAAACCGTGTATGCAACTTTTGGGATTGGTGAACGGATGATACCTAAATAAATGAATAGAACCGAAAGAGAATGATGTGAGAGAAGAAGAAGAGACAGAAAATACAAACGAAAGGACCGAAAATAAAAAAAAACTAAAGATGCCAACAAGAAAAAGGAACTTAACTCAAAGATTAAGTTTGTTGATAGAATTTTTGTTATCAATGCCAATATTGAATCTCACTATTGCCAAACATCTTCCACTAAGATTGGAATTATGTTGGTCGTCAAAAGGTTCCTTGTATTAATTTTATGCAGAATATTGATGTAAGAACAAAAATTACAAGCCATTACCTTCATACACATTTCACAAAACTTTTGAAGATATGAACTTGTCCCTCTTCAGAACTAAAAAGATCGATGTGACCTGTGTAGAGCACACAAGTTAAAACATATTACAGATGAAGTGTATGATCAACATTTAACTAAGAAAACGTTAGCGAGAGAAGAAAAAACGAAAGACAAAATGAACGAAAAATGTGTATTCACAATGGACCTTTAATCTCTAATATTGTGTCCATAGTCAAATGCTTCTGCCCTATACTACAGAAGAAAACTTTCAGTTAATAACCTTTGTATATATAATCTCAAAATCTATAATAGATTCTGCTACCTGTGACATGAGTGTGAAGGACAACTTACTGCTAATGAATTTGCAAGCATACTATACCATTTTATCGAATCACAAATACGTCTTCGAAACAATGCAACAAAAATTAGGATTTATAGCGACGAGTGCAAGTAAGAAAACAGAATTTCTGTTTTGAGTAATGCATTGCTACATTTAGTTATCAAACACTCAATAGTTATTGAGAGTAAATATCTAGAAAAGATACACACTCAAATTATGAAGTGTGACTCTATGCACTCCATTATAGAGCGGTACCTCAAACAAAGAGAAATTCACGTACCAGCAGACTATGTGGAAGTAAGCAGATATGCGTGAAAATCTCCCAAATCATTTCAAATTACCTATTTAGACCATTCGTTATAAAATTATTCAAGACTTATGATATTCAAATCTATGCGCCCTGGAATAAAGAAAGGATATGCTAAAGTAACTGACATTCGCTTTTTAGAGTACATGGATGGTAACATTTATTATAAAGTAAACGTTGACGAATACTTTGATCTTCTACCTGTTTGTAAAGAAAATGCCAAACAATCAATTGAAATTCGAGGAAATGTAAGCGAATTAAGAATACTTCAGATCTAATATCAAGTTCTTCAACAGTCAAAATCGAATAATTTGGAACAGTGGATTATCCCCATCTGTATGACAACAGGTTAAAAATAATACCTGAAGCTGAATACAGACACCGTCAAGAATTGAAAAGAACCATACCTGGTAATTATCAGTATTTGTTCTATGACCAATGATTATTTGAATAAAAGGCGGACTCACTACTCTGCCGTGTTAACTCAAAAGGGCGTAACTGCAATTTTTATTAAAAACGAGTTTCATATCCCACGAGTTATTTAGTAATCTTTTCTACAAATCTACCTGAGTTTCATAGCCGTATCTGCAATAAAACCGGATATATACTGTTTAAATTAATAGCCGTATCTGAATTTTCTACTAAAATGTTAGCTTTAAAAGCCGCAACTGTAAATGTTAACACAAAAAGCCGTAACTAAAAAGTTTTCGGCAGATACGGCCTATTCACTTAACATTTCAAGATATTATTATGTTGGCGCGAAAAGTAGTAAACTGTCAATTTACTTTATTTCTAACCCTACTTTTTCGTGTTTTCATAGAATGTGTTTAGTTTGTTGTTCATAATAAATGTGGATAATAATTTTGCAGAAACAACTAGTAAGTATATTTTCTATTAATTTATATAAAAGGCTAAACAAATACAAATTCTTACCTTGTACCTATGTGTCAAGGTAAATATTTTTGGTTCTGAAGTTATCGTAAATTGATCTTTTTGTAGGTGATTATGCTCCCAAGATGCGATACTTTCAAAGAAATTATATTTACTCCTAGACTGATAGCCTTTAATGAGTGCTTTGTTCCAGTTGGTACATCTAAAACTTCTACAGTTGCTGTTCTATGGCATGAAGCTATTTCTGGACGAAAAAAGGCTGATATTGTTAGCACATTTTATGCATTTTTAAACAAAATTAGGGATTCCGAAGAAGTTGTTATTTGGGTGGATAATTGTTCCGGTTAGAACAAAAATTGGTGCTTGTACACATTTTTTGTGTGTGCTGTAAACTCGATAGAATTGAACATTAGGAAATTAACTCTAAGATATTTTGTGTCAGGTCATACATTTATGGCAGCTGACCCATTTCACCATAGAGTGGAGCAATCACTAAATCCACAAGGTAAAGTTTATGACTTCGTTGATTTTATAAATGCGGTTAAAACGTCAACACGTAATGTCTAAGTTATTGACATGGCTTTTAATGATTTTTACAACTGGAAAGACGAATCATATCAATATAAAATAACAAGGTTGGTCCCTCGTCCGTACCTTCAACAAATGATGGAAGTTTAGTTCATGAGAGGTTTCCATACCTTAGGTTATAAAACTAGTTTTGAAGGAGAAATCATAAGTGCAAATTTTTTAAAGGCTAATATCCATAAAATTGGCATTGCAAAACCACTCTCTATCTCTCAACCACGAGGTATTACCATGGAAAGAAAACAGAAAATAATCACTAAAATTGGTCAAATAATGCCCCCAAATCGCATTACATTTTGGAAAAATATTTTTGTCAGCGAAAATGTGGACACAATAATTGATGATTAATATAATATAATAACTAGTTCGGAGTAGAAAATTAAGTATTAATTATTTATATTTAATTGACTGAGTATGATATTTTAGTTAGTTTGTATTGTTGTTTACTTTTTTAACTTTTCCTAATTATTAAGAATAACTTACGAAATTAATACAACATTAACATTGTAACGTTCATTTGTTTAATGCAATAAATATTTTCAAAAAATCATGTAGTTACGTTCTTAATTATATACCTGATGTTAAGTGAAAAAGGCGTATCTGTCAAAAGTGTTGTTTTCCCATGTTGATACTCTACCAAAATCTGTCACATGTATAGTATAAACCTATTTATTAACTTCTATATAGTACAAGTCACAACTTTTTAAAAAATCACGATTGCCTCATCAAAACCACTAAAACTGATTTTTCTCGCAAACTAGTTTAAAGCAGATACGCCCTTTTGAGTTAACACGGCAGTACTATTATTAATTTGATACTAATAAAGTTTTTTAGTTCTATTAAATTTTTAGTAATTATTCACTGGTACTTCCTTACATACTTAAACACATTTGTTTAATAATTAAACCAGACGATAACTTCAAATATTTCTTTTGCATAACACATATCTCTTACAACATATTATACAAGTAATTCTCAAACCCATATTTTTTAAATCTCATAACTTTATTCATGACATGCGAATATTAAAAACTAGTAATAATGTTCTTCTTATTTAGATACTAACGCAAACACAGAAATTAAATAAAATGGATACAAACTATTCTTTCATTTAAAACGTAATAAGTTTTTTGCTTCTCCTGTAAAAACTGACAAATGTAACTTCCGTGTTTTGCTAATTAGGCCGACGATAAGACCAATAATGATGTACTCATCTGAAACAGGACCCGACATAGCCAAAATAGTAGCTGCTGAAAACAGCCTCTATATTGGCTGTGAAACTGTTTCTAACAGAGAATACTTAGTTAAAATAGCAAGGGACAGATCACTACCTGGTAGAACAAGTATCGGCCGACGGCGCGCGGCGCATGAGATAGAGTGAGGAACTTCCATAGAAGTAACAATCCACCGATGAAAAAGCAAAATGGCTTATATAAAGGAAGAATAAGAAGAAGAATCAACGAAATGAAAATTATATACATAGAAAGGACCAGGTGACATTGGGACAAACTTGACGAGAAACCAAATCGACTATTGATTTACACGTATTACAGCAACTTCACACATATGACGGAGTGAAGAGGTAAAACTCCGGAACCGGTATTGGATCTGACCACAAACTAATTATTGTCAAAATATCGATAAAATTGAAGGAAATCAATGAAGTGAATAACATAAAATCCAATCTACAACAGAACAGAGATAAAAGACAGAAAGAGAGAGAGGAAATACCCTAATTCTTAAAAAAGTCTGATGAAATGGGGCTCATTTAATGCATAGGGTTTGAATTCTCTGAGACATGTTGAAAACAATAATAGAAAAATAAACAATAAAAATCTGGGTAATAAATGGTAATAAATAAAAATGATAAAAATCGTGTAATACTGAAGAGCAACTTGGTGGTGAAAAAACTTCGAATATTAGGATTTTCAAAATAATACTTAACATCCGAGAAACTTTTATATCATATGCCTATTTTCTATATGCTTCTATAAACTGATACAAACTAATATTTCTATTAATTTCTAAAGTTGGTAGTTTGTTGTATGCATACCATAATATCTCTGCTAATATTCTAAAACTTGTTTATTATGAGCGCTGATGCGCTTTGCTCTTCTACCTAGTAACCAATACATTGTAAAGTCGTCAATTTTTTTTGGGTTTTAATTAGAATTTGTGCTTTTCAATTTAACTTGCCATCGAAATACATGCCTAAATTTTTGATATCCTGAATTTCCAACGGTTTCGAGGTTTCATTTACTGTGTTTGTACTAAGTAGCTACAACAGGATCTATTCATATCTTAAAAAAATGTTCCATCGTCAGAAAATTTCGTTAATTTCGTTAACGCTTTGAAAAGTATGATATATAAATTAAATATAATACTGGCTCTAATACGTTGCCTTGGAGAACAAGATTTCCTGTTCTTCTTATATTAGGCCTTACGCCTGTGCCTACCTTACCCAATATTAAGGGTGTGATTGTCTATCAGCTATGTCACCACATTTTAAAGGAACTTGCTGGTGGTCTAGTGCCTGTTCGTCTTGAATCTCTTGATATTCGAACTATAGTCTATCACTATGCATTCGTGAGGCTTGCTGGTTCCATTGCCATCTTCTCCGTCTTTCCCATCAAATAATATCCTATATTTTACAGATATCTCACATTTAATTATTTAGTATTGTGTCTTTTAATGTTTTCTCAGTAATTGATCTCAAGACTCTCTAGGTACTCTTTTGGGTTCTGCTGTATTTACTTCTGTTGTTATCGCAGATTCCATTTTTCTTACACATAGAACATCTAATTTAATTACATAAAAGTGATATATGTAATTTTGACATTTCTTTGTTAACTTAACTAAATATAGCCTTAGTAGTTGGTACAGTGGATGAAATCCTTTATATTATTTATTAGATCTCGTACCATACCTTGTCAAATGCTTGACTAGCATCTAAAAAGATTGTTGAACATTAGCTTTTAACTTTTAATGCTTCATTGCTAACTCTGCAGTACTCTGTAGTACTATGGTATGATGGAATATTGCAGGAGAAGTACAAAGTAATGTGTGGGTATTACGCCCAAAATGAGATCTTTACATTGTATTACAAGTTTTTCTATGATTGGAAACTGTATAGAGGAGGTTATTTAATCTGCAAGATATCAGATTTAATAGGTCTTTTAGGTTTTTGGAACAAAAATTCTTACAACATTTTTTTTACTTTGTGAGGCTTATTTATGTCATACTGCAGTAAGGAAAATGTAGTTGAACATTAACTATTCCTTTAGAAGATTTTTGGGCGCTTTTAGAGTAATTTGGTATTAATATAAAATTAATCTAAAAACGTATATATATATATATATATATATATATATATATATATATATATATATATATATATATATATATATATATATATATATATATATATATATATATATATATATATATATATATATATATAACGAAAATATTTATATAGATTGTAGATAATACTTTTTGAATGTAAATTTAAGGAAAACACAACCATTACACTTTTGCTACAAGACTGGCCACAAATGATTTATACAAGTGATTATTATAACAATTTACCGGATTCTAACAAATAATCTGATTATCCTTGCGGCAATGATGAAGGATAAGGACTTAATTACTATAATTATGTAATTAAATAAAAGATATAAAACAATGCATAATACAACAAAACAAATGATTATATAAATAATTGATTAGAATGTATTATATGAATTATAAATAAAATCAAGTCTATCATTGAGAAGTTATATATTTCAAGTTTATTAATCATTATATTATACAAATTATTATTATTACATCCATTACATTATACAAATTTTAAATTTTAACAAAATGTTTTGAAGTATTGGAAAAAAAAAATCCAAGAATTTTGAACCGATCAGCAAAATTGATATCTGGATATTCAGATGCATCCATCAACTTTCCAACCGTTCAAAGGAATACCTACGTCAGAATTCGCTAGATTCCAGAGACTTCTCCAGAGAAAAGGATAGTCATGTAGTTGGGATAGATGACGTCAGATTGCTAAGAAGATCCCTTCATCGTCTTTACGTACCATATTAGAAATATCCGACGTTGAGAATCACAATTGCAAAGGCTTCTTGCTCTTCTGCCACATGGAATAATGGTCCTGCATTTGATATCTAAGTCAATTCACGAATCTTCTTTAACCAAGAAACCTGTTTTCCTTCCTATACCTCTACGGCCTTCTATTTTGCCTTTAAGGATCGGTTGTAGTATTCTATATCGATTTCCTTTCACTATATGTCCCAGATGAGACATTTTTCGGTGTTTAACAGTCTTTAGCAATTCTCTATCTTTGTTGGCCCTCCTTAGTACTTCCTCATTAATTTTTCTTGCTGTCAAAGGTATCTCCAGCATCCGTCTATGAATCCACATTTCTAATGCTTCAATTCTGTTCATACTTGATACTTTTATTATCCACACTTCTGCTATATTCAAAAGTACAGACCAAATATAGCACTTAATCATTCTTTGTCTTAGTTCTACACTGAGATTATAATTGAAACGGACCCTATCATATAATAATTTGATAATTCCTTTTTTTATGTTTACGTTATGGTGTGAGTGGTAATTTAAATATCTGTTGGTCTGGGTTGGTTTTCTCTAAAACACGACAAACAACCTACAATATGGTGGAGATGTGTTTTCCATTTGACCTCATGGACCAAAAGCATTGAATAAATTTCTTATGGACACCAATAACAAAGAAGAATCAATCAAATTGTCTATGGAAACAAAACTAAAACAACAATTCACTTCCTTTTCTGGATATGTTAGTCACAGAAGAACACACAGGATATTCAACCAAAGTTTACAGAAACGTCTACCACGCATAAGGTATGTAGTCCTATTATGTATCGGTATGCCCATGTTAGAATAACTTTTTTTTTTCTTTAATGTGTTTCTTAATAAACTCAATTAAGAAACACGGTTTTATTTTTTATATGGTAAATACATGTACTTACATCAAATAAATTATTTTAGAAACATAAAAGATTATTTTCAGCTCTAACGACTGTTACCGACAGTATATACAAAAAATAACCCCACTATGAAATCGTTAACCATATCCAACCAGTTTGCTCTAGTCCGTTAGAATTGTTTTTATAATATTTTTTTTAATCAGAAGAATTGAATAAACCGGCCTAGTGTTTATTTCAAATGCATTAATATTCACATCGTTCAAATAGTGAAACACAATCCTAGGGGAAGATATAAATCAGACTACTTCATAGACAAATACGGAACAGTCACAAAAAAAAGCATCCGAAAGTTTTTTCGTGAGCATTCAACAATAAGCTTATGCGCTGGGAACAAATACTATTTATTCAAGACGAAAGAAACCGATTTTTTCGGTCGGGCCCATGCAAGGGTTCACCTACAGTCTTCTTGTTTAATGTATGCAAGGACATGCATATAATTAAAAAAATACCCATTACATCCATCGTGTCGAGATGAGGACAAACAGCGGCGCAGGTAAAAATTTGTAAAGTTTATGTTAAGCACATATAAATTGTCATAAACCACGAGAACTATAATAGAGTATATTTTATAAAATAAAAGATTAATATTTCATAAACTACTAGAACTGAATATACATGTTGATGTAGTTGAATATTGTGAAAAAGAACTGATCGAAAAACTAACAATTTCAGCTTTTCTAACGTGGTGGGATATTTTTTTTTTTGTGTGTAGTTGAAATTTATAAAAAAAGGAAATAGGATAATTTATTGAATAAAACTAATTTCTGCTTCTCCTGTCGGGAGTAACCTCCTGAAAACCAACAACTAAGACTGCAGCTGTCTTCGAGACCACTCAAATGGCAAACACCTAAGACCTACCCACATAATCTTGAGGCAATTACATCCTATACAGCAGCAAGTAACCCATCGATGCCATAATTTCATTTTATTGTAAAGCTATAGGCAGGTTTTGCTTATGCAAACTAAATATCAATATTTTGTTTTATGCTAAATAAATATAATTAGTTAATTCATTGTTTTAATTTGTGTTAATTTATTTGTTACCAACTAAATTTTCATTGTTTAATTCACAGTTTAAGACAAGACGGATTCACACTTGAGAGACTGAGCTAGGCGAAGGATACACGATAAGCTCCCATAGTTGATAGAGGTATTATTTTATAATAGTATTTCAATTCTCTTTGGTAGTCTAATCGTTACACATTGGCACCCAACGCCTCTTTACAGGTTGAAGGATGCCATATCATTACAATGTTGTTATGGTTAGCGTAACCGTGAAGTTATATCCTTTTTTTTTCGAAAGCTGTCTGTCATAAAACGATTGTACTATGGTTAATTGTTTTATTGTACATTTTCCATTTATTCACGACACCCATTACAGAATTCTGAAATCATGTACCAGCTTGTAAAGGCCTAGTGTATGTTTGAAGCCACTCGGTAGTCTCCAAAACGTGTTTGCCTCAGCGATCTAATGACTCAATATGGTAGACTGTTTCAGGTTATCTGCGCATGTGCAAAAGTAATATTTATATATTCCTATTTGATCGGTTACATTCTGAAGTACATGTCCTAACTGTTATCGTGTTTTCGACGTTATCGATTTTTACGATTATTTCCTATTTGTTATTAAAAACAAACAAACATCAATGAGGTTATAAATCCATAATTAATCAGGGTAATATTAAATATTTTATTTACAAGATATTAGACTGTCTCCGGACATCTCAAGCGAAGTAACTGATAACGATGATGCCACACAGTCTAATTCTTTCTATCCAAACATATTTGAAAACAAATTCGCTGGTAATAATGATGAGACAACGGATATTTTTAAAAGATATTGGACTCTCTCCAACCATTTCAATCGAATCAGTCACTATCACTACTGTATCGCTGGAAGCGTGCACTTCAAGAAAATCTTTTAAGCAAAACACTGAGAAAGCTGCGTTTATCAAAAGTTGAAGCAGAAGAGTCTGATAATAAAATGAAGTTCAAGAACAACCTGCTCGTATATGGAAGAAATGTAGTGTAAAAACCCAAATCTCTGATTGTCTAGAGCCGGAAGGTGTGATCGAGGAATTGTTTGGTAGTTCTGAAACACTAACCAGTGTATTCTTAACAGTTCTTGGCTTCTTCATAAGCGATATCATTTACGACAGTAATTTATACGCTATCCAGAGAAATATACCATTGGATCTCACGGAAAAAGAGTTCCTCAGTTTCATTGATACCAATTTCTGCATGGCCAACTGCCTAACTGTAAATATTACTGGAATGGAAGTCCTGATTTAGGCGTTTCTCTACTAACTAATACAATATCATGTACTCGCTTTGAGAAAATTTTGGCAAATGTCAATTGCAACAAAAACTTAGAAATTCTAAAAAAAAACAACACAGACAAGCTTTACAAATTACGTCCAGTTATGGAAAAACAACCAGATTTTTCAAACTATCTACAACTATAAGAGTCACCATTGATAAAAGTATGATACTAAGGGTAGGTCCACTCTAAACAAAACAATATAATTCCCTGAAGCCTATATACGAATATAAATCTGGTGCTTAGCTAAACAAAAAGGGTATATTTCAAATTTTAATGTGTATCAAGGCAAGAATGAAAAACTGGAAAATGAATTTAGATGTCATGGATTAGGCGAACGTGTTGTGTTTTCATTAATAAAGTCATATTGGGGCAAAAATAAAATCACCTATTTCGATAATTTCTTCACATCAATACCTTTATTGGAAAACCGCGACTTAAAAATTATATTATTATTAATAGAAAGGATTTTCCTAAGACTTTAGCGGAAGATAGAGCTTTTAAAAGCGGAGTCTTTAATTACAGGCACTCCAACACAAACATAGAAAGACAATAGAATCGTGAACTTTCACGCAACCGAGCAGACATCAGTCAAAAGAACAAATAAAGCTGACACAAAGTCTGAGTAATTATGGATGATTCTAATTGTTATATGGGTGGGGTAGATCATGCTGATCAACTTCGGCCTACCTATGGTATGAATTATAAATCAAAAAAATGGTGACATCGTTTTTTTTAAGATTTTTAGACATTCCATTTGTAAATTCATATATTATACACTTTGACCTTATTGAACACCACCAAAGTATTTGAGTACCAACCAGAGGTAAAATAGAAATTGATGGCATCAGTATTGAACAAGTAATGAAAATAAAATAGCTGGGAATTACACTGTCCAGCTATGGAGACCTGGACAAAGAAGTGAAAAATGAAGTACAAAATCAAATAGACTGGTAGGATGCCCTAATAACACTATATGGCGAAACACACACTAACACTGAGATGAAGTCAAGAATTTATCAAGCCAGTATAAGAGCAATAATGACATATGCCTCAGAAACAAGTCCCGACACAGCCACAACGCAAAGGCTACTGTAAACATCAGAGATGAGAGTACTGAGAAGAATTACAGGAAATATGCTGAGAGATCGAAAGAGAAGTGAAGACATTAGAAGAAAATGTAACGTACATTGTATAATTAAATGGACACAAAATAGAAAAAAAGAATGGAATAACCACATAAGCAGAGAGACCCATGTCGTCAAAATAGCAAGAGATAAGTCACCAATCGGCAGAAGAAGAATCGGACGACCGCGCAAAAGATGGAGTAACAACCTTCCATTAGAGGTATTAATCCGCCGATGAATAAGCAGAATTGCTTATAAAGAGAAAGAAGAAGAAGAAAAAAAAGAAGAAGACCTTATTGAAAGGATGACCACATTTGAGTTTCGAAAGTGGGTCTCTCAAGGATTACTGAATATTAACAAATGTGAATTAAATAAGAGAAACTCAATCTTGAAACCATCACAAAAGCGTCGAAAGTAGGTACACACCTTAATTCGCTAACCAAAAAAACATCGGATAAATTAATTGAAAGGGGTTAAAAGCTTTGAAAATTAAAGTAGATAAGATACAATGATGGCATCATCACCGCATGCTGGGGGCCGGCCCTCTCTGTCTATACGCCTACACTCCCACCAACAAACAACCATTACCATCAATGCGCGCTGATGATAGACTCTGAGATAGCGCGT
>NW_027313703.1:0-20093 GCF_040954645.1 Diabrotica undecimpunctata
CGCGCTATCTCAGAGTTATGACAAAACAAACAAACAATTATTTGAGAAGTACAGAGTAGTTAATCAATATTCAGTCAGATAAAAGAAAATAAAATAGAATAGAAATATGTATGTGTGCTTTAAATTTATATTAGATATTAAGATTTCATAAACCCGCTTTACTCTGGTGTGAACTGTATGAGTCATTTTTAATAAAATAAAATAATGTAAGATAAATGAATGAAAATACCTACATATCAGTACAATTCTAATCTATTCATCCGATGTAACGTGATAACGCAAACGTTATGGATTCTACTTAGTTGTTCTAGCAGAACTTCTGCCTTTCAGGTACTCTTGGAACAAATCCAAAAAAACATACACAAACATACAACACAAATATGAACATTTATTAATATGAGCTTCACATTAAAATGCACGTCCTCACCCATTACATATGTGGTTTGACAGTATTAAAATTAAAAGATATAACATGGGGGCTTTTTTACCCCATAAAAAACTCCCTCTATCAGACAGAGATAATTTTCTAAATGTGTTGATACTCGATGAGTATAAGAGAAAATACGCGGAATCTAAATGAAAAACAAAGCGTATTCAATAGACCACAAAAAATTGCAAACAAAAATGAAATGAAAATAGGACAAACAAATGTAATAATATACTTAAAACACAAAAATTAATGTTAAATATTATATTAATATGGAATTAAACCACAATTGATTGCAATAAAAATAACATTTAACGTTTGTTTTAGACCCTTTCTGACTATCGATCTATTCTGTCCAAAACCAAGCATAACAACACACAAGAGAAATCAAAGAACTGCATCCATGAAATGCCCTGTAAGCATCAATTTTTATGTGGCAGAAACCATAAGACCACTATATTCCGTTCACAAATTGTTGAGAGCAAGAAATGTGCCTCAAAGTCATAAAACGGTCGTAAAATGTATATCATCATAGGCGTTCTTCAGGTGTTTATTCAATAAAATTAATGCTAATATTATTAATGTTTTAATACTAATATATTTAGCAAAAAACAATTAAAACTTTCACGGCTAATGTTGGTTATTATATTATATTAATAAAAATAAGAATTTAACCATTAACAATTTTGTAAATAAGAATACCTTATCTCTTTGGATATTTTAATACTAATCTTCGCGTTTAATCACTTTACTAGAAAACCTGGAATTCATATCCGAAGGTACTATTCGTTGCAAGATAATTAGGATGGAATTCCCCAGATTTTTAATAATATAATGGGTATAAAGATGCCGGCTTTGGCCACGTGCCTCGTCTGTTCAGTTTATGTTCGAAACTTAACTTGAAAGGGTGAAGTTATTACGATTGAAAACAATTTTTGTGTTTAGTACGTTTTTGATCGCATGTAATTTACGGCTCGTCGGTGTTTCCGCGTCTACAGCAGTAATTAGCGTCTCAAATATTTCTTTTGCGAATTATATGCAGTGCGTGAGTGATTTTTCATTCCATATACCTACGAACATATACGTACCTTTCGCTCGTGCTCGTTTTGTTGAATTGTTTGTAATGGCTTCATCATCAACATCATCAAGTTTTACACCGGTACTGTTGCGTACAGTCAGTAAGTCTGTCTATTCACCAAGAGAGAAGACTATTGTCCTGAATGTTCACGATGCTCTGGTTTCTCAGAATCCCACAAACACTGTTCACAACATAGTCGAAAGTTGTGCCAACATGACTGGCGTAGGGGAGTCAACTATATATAGGTTCCTATCAGAAAGAAAAAAACACGGTATAGCTAACCCAAACACAAAAGAACGCTTAAAACGCGCTATCTCAGAGTTTAAAATTGATGAATGTGCCAAAAATGGTATTCGAAGGAAAATTCATGGATTTTTTTTTTTCAAAAAAGAAATACCAAACCTAAACAAATTTTTACAAGAAGTTAGAGACGACCCGGATTTGCCAATCTTCTACCAGGATGAAACGTGGGTAAACTCAGGTCATACTCTAAAAAAAATTTGGTCAGGTCAAATAAAAATATATTAAGCTCCAGGCAAGCTTTTGTGGAAGGTTGGTCTACTGGTACCTCCCCACCTTCTGGTAAAGGCAATAGATTAATAATTTCTCACATTGGCAGTGAAAAAGGATTTGTTAAGCATGGGTTGTTGGAATTTCAGTCCAAAAGCAGAAAAGACTATCACGAGAAGATGACAGCTTATGTTTTCGAAGACTATTTTGAGCAGATGATTGAACACATTCCACCAAATTCAATTATAATATTAGATAATGCACCTTATCATCCCGTCAGTTTCAAGTTGGTTTTTACTATTATATCGTATTACCTATCCTCTCTGTATTTCAGTTCTCTAATTAGGGTTAAACTTGTAGTGAGCTATCGTCAAATTGTGAACCGATTATAAGTATCAGGATAAACGATCATGAATTGTACATCAAAAACAGAGACTTCAACAGATCCCCGATATGCAAACATACCTGAGATAATGACCACAGAGTACAAAATATTGAAACATCTCTACGTGTTCAATATACCAGAAGCACAGGTGGACAAGTACAGATAGATCATATAAAATTTACGTCTTGCGTAGTTAAACAGGCAGCTTGTCTATAACGAAGGACTTTAAAATTAAGAAATTTATAAAACTTGTATATAAAACAAATCATTTAGGAAATTACATTTGTTTACATTATTTGTTATCACATCGTATATGTTCGCTTAGATTTGTACATTTGTTTTAATCATGTTTTTTGTAATGTGTCGTCTTCTGTCGAAGGTTAGCCATCGTCATGGTTATATGTATCCTACCACTCAAGTGGATGAGATGAGAAATCAAATAAACCACTTTAAGATTGGCATTACATTCGTCTTTCTATAACGCTATGTTTTGCATGATAACTTGCTGAAACTGGTATTTTGTCTACCTGATTCATATGATCAAAGTGTATATTAAAGCGGGTTGTATTTTTTGCCCTTTTTTAAATCTAATATTTATTTCACTTAACAGACTTTGAAGGCCTAGGGCTTAAGCGCTTAAGTTATTTTGGAGTAAGTAACAGGAGCTGTTAGAAAACTATTTTTTAATTACTCAAGATTTCAATTGTTTTTACAATTATTTTCAAGAGCTAAAATAAAAATACAAATCATCTGATTTCCAATAAATTACCAATTTATTAAGAATGTCCGGAGCTAATATCTATTTGTTAGAAGAAGTAACAAACGTAAATAAATAATTCATTATTTGTACCATTTGGTGCTATTTTTTATTTTTTTTTAATTGTACTTTAATCAAGAATATTAAAAACTAGGTCAAAATGTATACTTATAATTAAATTAATAAAGAAATTTATTGTTACTGAATTTACATAAGTTTTGTCATTTCTTTTTATGTTCACACACATCTCTTGAATAGTAAATTTCATATGTATCTGGTATTTAATCCAACTAACAGAAAAGTACAATTAGTCGTTGTAGATAATTATGCCAAACATAGTGTCGTTGTTTTTATTTCATAAGACATTATATAATATTCTTGAGTTTGCATATCAATTACATGAGAGTATAGTAGTCAGAGAAATGTAAAACATGGTATACACCCACGCGCAGTTGAAATTTGCATTATTTCACCACATTGTGATCCAAATATAAAATAGAATTTATTATAATATGCAGATGTTTAATATTTTTCTCAAATCAGTTAAAAACAAAACTTTGTTAACTAAACTGCGGTAATAAGTAAAAGTCATGTCTTGAGGGTTCGGAGGTTTAGGTTTTTTGTGTTTTTATTTAAATTAAATAGAAATTCTTTTGTTCTATCATTGTGTTGGTAATAAAAGACAAAACAAAAAGTATACCAAGAAAGTATAATGTATGTATGTAAATATAATTTATCTCGAAGTATATTCTAAGCTTGTGTAAATTATTGGTACAAAATGATTATGTTGATCAACAATTATTATTGCACTATGATAATTAAATGTTGCCGTCAACTCTCTAATTTAAAGAAATTAAAATTGCGAAAACTTTTATCAAATGATAAATAGGTATTATATAATTACGCATATTCTACTTTGTTTACCTAAGATCTACACGCATTAATTAAAAATTAGTATGTGTGTATTATATTGCATGTATATTAAACCGCATCTAAAGCTACACATACTTTCTCCAACCTTATATATTGGATATATATATATATATATATATATATATATATATATATATATATATATATATATATATATATATATATATATATATTATATAGAAAAGAAATTTAACCTTTGCAGATAAAGTTAAATAGTAAACTCTTAAATATTGGGGAAATCTGCAAGAAAGACTCTAATGAGTATCAATTGTTTCGCCGAACGTTTTCGCCAAAGAGAATTAATTTGGCTTCTTCAGGGCTGAAAGAGAATAAATTATAATTAGCTACCATATATTATCTATTAAAAACATTATTGATCTTACCGTAACTTAGAATAGTAGAGTTAGAATGTTAAAAAACTTAGCTAGTAACAATATGGTGGTGTTTTTTGTTACTATGTGCAAAAAAAGTTTTTTTTTAACGTTGGAAATGTTCGTCCCATAGTAGCTTCCATTGGAACTCCCACTGAAAATATCTCAGCTTTTGTTACAGACATACTTACTAATGCATATAATTATGAAATTCAATATTACATTAAAGATTGTTTTGAGATGGTAAATAAATATAATGGTTACATACTACCATCAAATTATGTCCTCGTTAGCCTTGACGTTGTATCCTTATTCAGCAACGTTCATCTGGGAATATGTTTGACATCAATAGAGATCAACTGGGACCGTATTAGAGGTTGTTGTTCCATGTCTTATGGCAGATTTATCAGCATCGTCGAATTTCTCTCTAACAACACTTACTTCTCATTTAATGGTAAATTCTATCAACAAACTTTAGGTACCCCTATGGGAGCAAAGATTTCTCCTATCATTGCAACTTACGTTATGGATTATGTATTAGACTCGGTCATTCCTTTACTATCCTTTCAAATTCCATTTATTGAAAAATATGTTGATGATATCATTTTGGCTATACCCAATGACAAGGTAGATGAACTATTAGATACTTTCAATGGTTATGACCTCTACATCCAGTTCACTATAGAGAGGGAAGATGGTAATTGGTCCGTCCCCTTTCTCGACATAAGGATGGTCATGGAAAACAACAACAATAAAATAGATTGGTATCAAAAACCGACCCATTCTGGTAGATACCTTAACTACCACTCTTACCATAATAATTCTACCAAAGTCAACTTAATCAAACAGATGAAAAATAGAGTAATAAAACTATCAGATCCTTCATTTCATATAAAAAAGTAAAGAAATCTAAAAGAGAGTTCATTGAAATGTCTTATATTTTCCTTAACGATTTCTCCATTAATGTTAAGAGTGACATTAAGAATCTAAGCGATATATACCACTTCTTACTTAAATCAGATACCAAGAACAATACAATATCACAGATAACTAACTTGACTGATATATCCATTAACAACTAACCTACCTTTATAATTAATTTTCATTAACTAAAAAAGATAACATTCCTTTGCTTTTCTTAGATACATCTCAATAAGATATTATTATAATAATACATGAACAATATAATATAATTAAAAAAGAAAATCTAAAATAATATTTCCCTATACTGGCATTTAACTTCATTCCTTACCGGATTTACCAATGAACCTTAACGACATAAAGATTCAAAAGAACTACTTGAATTGTCAGCACATGCGTTCTGGTGAAACAGAACCTCATATTTAAACTTTCTAACAATCAAAAATTTAGTTATTGCCGACAATTCAAAGAATTACCTCCTTTTAAATGTAGTTACATTGGGTTTTTCGGTTAACCTTGGGTAAACCTTTGCGTTTTAAGTTCAAAGCTACCATACATTTCCAACGTTAAAAAAAACTTTTTTCTGC
Organism: Diabrotica undecimpunctata; assembly: GCF_040954645.1. Taxonomy (NCBI): domain Eukaryota; kingdom Metazoa; phylum Arthropoda; class Insecta; order Coleoptera; family Chrysomelidae; genus Diabrotica; species Diabrotica undecimpunctata. The sequence goes on from NW_027313703.1 coordinate 5,970, forward strand.
ACATAGTAACAAAAAACACCACTATGTTGTTACTAGCTAAGTTTTTTAACATTATAACTCTAAAATTCTAAGTTACGGTAAGATCAATAATTTTTTTAATAGATAATATATGGTAGCTAATTATAATTTATTCTCTTTCAGCCCTGAAGAAGCCAAATTAATTCTCTTTGGCGAAAAGGTTCGGCGAAACAATTGATACTCATTAGAGTCTTTCTTGCAGATTTCCCGAATATTTAAGAGTTTACTATATATGTATATATATATATATATATACATATATATATACATATATATATACATATATATATATATATATATATATATATATATATATATATATATATATATATATATGAACAATATAAGGATTTTCATCTCCATCACAGTGCAACAATCCTTAAAGGGCCCGTACTTTTTCCAGCTTTCTGTGCCGTTATTTTGTCCTATCCCTTGATTATGTTTGCCAGTTGGTAGCACAGATCTCCTCAGCATCCTGTATTACGTCATCTATCCACCTTAGCTTTTTTATCCATTTTATCATATGGAAGTGATTCTGGAACCCAGGCTACATGTTCTGCCCACTGCAGGCGGTTTCGCATGGTTATGGTGATAATATCTCTTCCACCAAACTTATATTCTATAGTAAAAAGTTATATCTACGACTCTATATTTAGTTTTCACAGACCGCTCCGAATATTTTGCGCAATACATTTCTTTTAAAAATCAATAGAGAGAATTTACCTTTTTTTCAAAGGTTCATGGTTCTCATTCTTATGTGAGACCGGAACTATCAATGTTCTATAGTGTCTTATACAAGTTTTTTAAAACGAACGTTTGTTAGATACATGCTTTGATAGACAAGGATTACACCTGTTTGCAAATACGATCCGACTTTTTATTTCCCCCGATGTATTATTTTGTTGACTAATTAGCAGTTTCGGTTATTAGCAACAACGTTTGCGACAATATTTCCTGTTTTGATAATTGTGTTAGTCAGCATAAATGGTTTTATTTTGATTTATATGTAATCCCAGGTTTTCTGTTGCTAGTAGGTCGGTTAGGATTTTCTTAGTTATCGCTCTAGTTTTTGTTATATGTTCACGCCATCAGCATATCGTAGGCTTAATCAGAAAAACTCGTAAAGACAGCATCTTGGCTATCGTGACATTTGTCATGTATATGCGTTTTTTGTAATTTCCGTCATTAATAGCATCATATAGACTTAATCCTATGACACTTTGTTATGACTCTAATTGTTCTCTATAGTAAAATGCTTAGGTGATCGTCACGAAATTAACGACACGAAATAGTTGGAAGAGTCCATTTACTCGACGAGTAGGATACGTTATACTGCATGTAAACGTTTTCAATTTTACTAAAATCTATATCAATGATATTAACTAACAGCGGTTTTACGTACTTTCGAATGTACAAAAAAATTGTTTTAATAAATAAATAAACTTTGTAAATTGAAGATTGTAAAAAAATCGTTAAATAAAAGATAAACAAAAACATAACAAATAAAACTGGATGTGGCACTCAGGGAGAGACCGAGGAGGGGAAGCATAGTTTTTTTATCGTTTAAGCAAGGAGCAATGGTTTTAATTTAGTTTAATTTATTTTATTTAATTCTATTCTATTCCATTTTATTTCTATTCGATTCGATTCGATAATTTGGTTTGTAGGTGAATTAAAAATATTGCATTTTATTCACGGAACTACATCATAATAACCAACATGTGATTATATGAAGTGATTTTAATGGTAGAATCGGAAACAAACCTATTCCATAAGTAGTGATAACAAACGGAGAACAAATTAAAAACCACGAATAGATTATTTGGGCTTAAGAATCATCATCATTTAACATCTTTAATTGGAGAAAAAATAAACAAAACTTAAAGAGTATCTGATGTGGAAGCTTTAGAGGAAGAAAAGAAAACAAATATACGGAATCCAAAACCGTATTGGTGGATATGTGAGATAACATAATCAGAGATAAAAGACAAATTTATAAAAAATGTCTTAATACAAGGATATCAAGAAATAGGAAAATATATGCCAGACACAATTATGAATAAAAAAAAAGCAGTAAGAAAGGCTAAAAACGAGTTCTGGGAAAAATGTAGTGAGATTGATAGACTCCTCGGAAACTCAAAGTCAAGAGCTGCCTGAAAACAATTAATATATTAAAATCAGACAAAAAGGAGATTTTGACAATCAACCTGAATGACTGGAAAAAATATTACGAAAAAAGACATTCTTACTGAGAATAGAGAGAATATTCTCGATGTGAAATATAAAAGAAACACAACGGCTGCAGTAGTAAGGTAAATGACAACTAAATTAAATCAAGCAAGCCTTAAAAGATGTTAAAAATAAGAAAGCGCTTTACTCTAGTGATTTACCCATAGAGTTACTAAAAAATTCCCTACAAGTGGTAATAGAAACCCTATGTGATATATTCATATATATATATATATATATATATATATATATATATATATATATATATATATATATATTTAGGGATTCTACAGTATTCACTGCCTTCCCTCGCTCAACCGTTTCCATCTCTCTCTGTTGTTCCATTCTCCATCGTTTAGTTCTCTCTTACTCATGGCGTCGTCTACTTCGTTCCTCCAGGATTTTCGGGGTCGTCCTCTTTTCCTCCTTCCTATGGGGCTCCATTCGGTTATTCTCTTTATCCATCTGCTGTCGCTAGCTCTTCTTACATGTCCATACCACTTTAGTCTTTTTTGTTCTATATATGTTAGTATGTCTCTATAGCTAGCAGTATCTTACTGCTGTTTTTCTTGTTTATGATCCAATTTTCGGCCCCATATGTCATAATACTTCGCACTAATGTTTTATAAATCTGCGTTTTTGTCTTCATATTTAGTGATATATTCAATGAATGATTAAACGAAGAAGAGATTCCAGAAGAATGTAAAATAGCGTATTTGTAACTTCGATATATAAAAATGGTGACAAGCTAAAACGAAAATTATAGAGTACTATTTATATACTTTATTATTGTTAACTACATAGCAGCTCATAAAAGAAATATGGACACAGAAATCCCTCCCCAGTGATTGGAATATTGGAATATTTTGCACCATACATAAAAAAGGAGATATCTTTGAATGCTCTAACCACAAAGGAATTTCGCTTCTAAATGCACATCCTTGCCTATGCTGATGATATCAATATTGTTGGGAGAACGAAAAAGTCCATACGAAAGGAGTATATAGCACTAAAAGAATCGGTTATAAAAATGTGTTTGTTTAATAATAAACACTAAAAAAAGTATATGAAATAGGAACATAATCACAAAACCTACTACCACTTATTATAGAGTACGATACCATCGAAGCAGTTAACAAATTTGTATACCTGGAAGCACTCGTTAACACTGAAAATAATACTACCGCAGAGATAAACCGAAGAATTTGCATAGCCAGCAGATGCTTGTTTGAGCTCAATCTTCTTCTTACATCCTCTATTATATCGAGAAATACAAAGGTAAAATTCTACAAAACAATAATACGCTCCGTCCTAACATATGGTTGAGAGACCTGGACTCTAACAAAAAGTAATGAAAACATGTTAAGATGATGACAATGGAGTGTGGACAAGACGATACAACTTCGAACTTTATAGAATATACCAGGAACCAAAGATTGTAGGATATATTAAGATAGGACGTCTGACGTGGGTAGATATATAATGCATATGGAACAAAATGAACCCACTAAAAAATTTAAAATGAAGTAGCCGCTGTTAGTACTATCTGTCATTGTATGGCATTATTTACTTTATTGTTTAAAATTCTATGTATTTGAAAAATCAAAAGATGTATATTGACGAAGAGTTTAATTTAACTTCACCAGAAGTGGCAGAAACTGCAAATGAAATATCTTTAAGTTTACTGCCTGAAAAAAGCAGAGTGTTGTACGAAAAAAAATACGCTGAATTTATTGCATGATGTGACGAGAGAAAAATAATACGATATTCAGAATCTGTATTGTTGACATATTTTTCAAACATTGCCGAAAAAAGACTAGGTAAAATAGCAAGTTTGTGGCCCAAAGATTCAATGCTAAAATCAAACAGTGATATATCTAAATATAATAAGTTAATTATGTTTATCAAGAAAAAAAGAACAGGTTATGTACCAAAGAAATCAAAAACACTTGAAAAAGAACAAGTCCAGAAATTCATCTCTGATGCTCCTATCGACGTGTTTCTAATGATAAAGGTAAACCAGTAAATTAAATTCATATATTTAATACTCGCAATTGAAATTAGAAACAAATAACGTTCAAGACTTGGGGTCAACGTTTCTTGTCACAATAAAAGTATCAAAAACACACACAAATAGAATATTTACCATAGTAGATAACGAAGCAAATACCATTCTCGATGCGATCAAAAACTATATGTCTTTAAGACCGGCACACACACCACATAAACGATTTTTCATTTTTTATAAAAATAACAAATGTTCCACACAGCCAGTTGGCATAAATACGTTTTCCAAAATTCCTTCCGTTATTGCTAAATTCTTAAAATTAGAGCACCCGCATCTCTGCACTGGGCATTGCTTTAGACGTTCCTCTGCCTCAATACTGTGACAGGGTGCAGACTTTTCAGCTATTAAAATACTAGGTGGCTGGAAATCGACTGCTGTAGCAGAAGGTTGTATAGATAATTCTATGCAGAATAAACTTGAGGCGGCTGATAAACTCTTGGGACAAAATACCACTAAACCTTGTCAAAGTACTTCCTTCAGCATCACCGCTTCTTCTTCTATCTTAGAATTTACAGAGGTCCAAGAAGACTTAAATATAAATTTGTCAAAATGCTATACAGCAGATAATCATTTATCAATACCTTCCTTTAATTTCAGTAATTGTACTATTTCGAATATTAATGTTTACTATAATAAAATTACCACTAAGGAAAATTAAACTTTGAATAAAGTTAATGAAAGCTGAAAAAATTATTGTTTATCGTTAAGTAAATAAAAATTTAAACTAAGATATATTTATTTCTGAAAAGTACGGTCGACGGAAAAGTTTTGTAACGAACTCGTGAATTAAAATGGCGATTAACAATCTCGAACATTAACGCGCTCGCTTCGCTCACGCGTTAAAATATCTCAATTGTTAATCGCCCTTATTAATACCCTTGTTGGTTAAATAACTATTTTGCTTGACCCGCCTGTACTGTAGATTTGCTTAAAATTTTGATTTATTAATTCGTGTCGATTGCGAAAGAATTATATCATTTTGACTATGCAGGAAATAAAACATTAAAGAGGATGTAGATATGTTTTCATGTTTTCGTAAACGATAAATAGAAAAATCATGAACTAAACAAAACAAAAAAAAAATAAAAAATAAAATAAAATATATGTTTAAAGAATATTAAGTAATATGACTAATTTTTTTTGTCGATTTCAGAAAAAATGTTTGCAAATTGCGAGATGGAAACCGATGAATTTGATAACTGTTTAAAAGATAGATTCAACGAACTCAGACCATATTTTAAAGAAGGTAAGTAACATTTATCTGATTTTATTCTATGTAATTATGTTATACCTAATATTTATGGTTTTTTGTAACCTCCTCAGAGGAAAATGTTAAAGTATCCTTGAGGTGTTTCTGTTTTTGCTTTTTGGTATTGTAAGCTTCTTATTTTGCTTTTAATATTTTATTATATAAGAATTTCTTAAAACTGTTGTAATACAGTTGACTAGTATATTTACGTTGCCAACTATAACATAAAACTCTTCTCTTTCCTAAAACATTAATAAATAAATTGAGAGTCAGCCTACAGAAAAATAAAAAGTTTAATATTCGGAATCACTAGCAAGTCATCATCATTGTAATAGTTAACATCATCATTAGCTCTACAAACCGTTGTGTATATTAGCTTTTTCTATGTACTAGTTACATATATCTAAGTTTGGGTTCTCCTTTTAACATTCCTGCAGGCATGACGTCTAATATATATATATATATATATATATATATATATATATATATATATATATATATATATATATATATAGAAAGCATCGAAAAAAGGAGTACGACCGTTAATCCAACATAAATAAGGATCACTAGAAGAGTGGTGGGTTTTTCGGTCAAAAGGTGGAGAAAAAAAGACAAAGAAGTTGGCTACTTCATCTATTTATTTGAAGACGTTTTGCTCTCTAATCAGAAAGCACCATCAGTCCATCTAAAAAGCACAATATGAAAAACCAAACATTCATAGAAAAGTTAATATAAATGTGTTACCTTAAAAAGACATGTAGAAGTCAATGGTGTAAAATGTAAAGAAGCTTAAGAAACTAGACATTAATTAATTAGGTTGTATAAACAATCAATTAAAACTAAATACAGTTTACAATTTGATTCAAACATAGCACAGCAAAAGACCATGTGTTTATTGAACATGTAATTTAAAAAAGTATGTAAAAAACTTATGTAAAAAATAAGTATTTGCCGGGAACTAACAAGATCATAAGATCACACTTCCAACAGTATGATATTAATTTAATTTTATTTTTACTTTAGGTAACATTATTGAAAAGATTAAGAGATTATTATAGTAATATTATAAAAGGTGTAATGAAGTTACCACAAAAGCTTCCACTGGTCACAGGAGACACCCGGCAAATGGGAGCACATTTCAGATCCACTTAGCTATCACGTGAAAAGACAGTGTCCTTGAAGTCAAAACATGACACACAACAAGGCGAGTTACCAACCGCTAATGCAATAAAGCGGTAAGTTTAAAAAATATGAAAAAGTAGGCGAAAACCTTGTCTGTACGAACCATTAAATAAAAGAAATAGATGTTTAAGAACACCGTTTTCCCTTCAGGGAATGGCTCGGAGAAAAAGAACAAGTGAGGTCGATCATGATATGAAGTGATATGATATGATATGTAGTATGATGTTTGAAAGACAAAGTACCTAACTCAGATAAAAATGATGTTGTATACAAACTTAGTTGTTTAGGCTGTGAAGGTTTTTATATAGGTCACACCTCCCAAAAAGTTTCCAGCCGTTTGACTCTTCACAAGAGTGACATTAGGTTTAACCCTGATAGATATTCCCTAGCCACACATGTTAGCACAGCAGAGCACTCTTTCTATTTTCCAAATATGAAAATCCTACCCACGGAGAGCAATTATTTAAAAAGATCGTTTCTCGAGATGGCTTTCATTTTTCAAGAAAAAGAATCCATTAATAAAAAGACAGATACCAACAATTTAAGCAACTTATACTTATTATTGTTAACTTTAGACAACCACAAACCTACCAATAAAGGCAATTCATCGTCAACAATATAAGTTTCATATATATATATATGATATATATAATATCTCTTCTACTTCAAAGTAAGTCGTTTTGCCTCTTATTTTTCAGAAAATTCAGCGTCTATTAGGTATACTATTACCTTTACATTGTTATCATTCAAGATCTAACGTTCTGTCGTTTTAAGTTGGTAGTAATTGATTCACAACTAATTCTTTTGTTTCTGATAAGAATATTTATAACCTAAATTTTATGTTATGACTACATGTTCTGTAATTGTTTTGAACATAATTTTATCTAAATGTTTATGTATATGTGTTTTTAAGTATTTTTAAATATGTGTTTTATAAAAGAACGTTTTAAAACAAATTTTTTTGGATAGTTTTCGCCATCATTTGTAAGAGTCAGATGAGTTGTCCATTTCATTTTATATACACCATGACAACTAACCTCAATTAGTGTAAGATACAAAATATTTTTTATTTTATAATTTATACTAATTTTGTTTATTGTAGCACCCTGATAATGCAAATAAAGATTTGCGAAAGCTTGGTAGACTAAAAAGAGTATTTCTTTGTCCTATCTTCCGCTGCATACCCAAATAGTTGTGTTTGTAGTTTAACTGATCAGTGTTGATTACAAGCGTTTATCGTGTTTTCAGTATATATCTCCAATGGCACTACAGCTTAAATCAAGTATTAGCCTCCTCCAAACTGTGCCTCCAACCTTGCCAATCCCTCGCCGATCTTTTTCAGGTTCTTATGTCTAGCAAATTTGACGCATCCGCTTGCCACTTCATCCTCCAAGGTTTTCTGTGGCCTTCCTTTTGGTCTTACCCCCTGCATTTTACTATCTAGGTGCAAATATTTCTGTTATCACCCATGTCTCGTATCCATAAGATATTATTGGTCAGATAATAGTTTTGTAGCCCTAATTTTTAATCTCCAGTATGTTTTTTGGAGCGGAACACATTGGTGAGTGAAAAATCAGCTTAATGAAACTCTCAGATATGAGCACTTATCTACAGTTTCAATATCATTCTTCAATTTACCTGTGTATCTGTTAATATATAACTACTATATTTTTATCATCCCTTTTTGACATGTCCATATCTGTGATCCATATACAAGAACCGATCTTTTCAAAGTTTTGTATATTTGTCATTTGGTTTTTCTTTTAGTATTATCGAATCTCAGATGGTTACATAGAATACATTACATTACATACATTAGAATACATTATATGTTTTGTTAGCAATATAAGTCCTTCTTTTAACCTCTTCACTGACATTGTTGTCAACAGTAACTAGTAAACCTTGGTATGTTTAACTATTTCAATGTTGTAATCTTCTGTGGTCAGATTTTGTAAGTCTCATTCCTGATGATTTGATGACATTTATGTATTTTGTTTTCATTTTAGTAATTTTTATGCCACTATTTTTTGCTGGTCTGTCCTATTGAATTAAATGCTTTTTTAATTTTAATTAAAATCAGGTTTTTTTGCTTCTAGCTACTATATTGACGTCATCTGCAAACGCATATATCTGTACACCTTTTGTTATTATTGTATCTCTTGTGTTGACTTCTGAATATCTGATTATTTTCTCTAATGTGATGTTAAATAGAATACAAGATAAGGTATCTCCATGCCTTCTCTACCTTGGATTGTATCTGTCAGTTCATTTTGAACTCGAATTTTGCTCTGTACTAAAGTGTATATTTTACTATAGGAATTAGATGAATATCTATATTTTACTATAGCAATTATTTTGAATATTAAACTCTTTCAGTGTCTGGATCCGAAATTTTCTATTGATGTTATGATCATCATAATCATTGGCTTTACAACCGATAGTGCGTCTTGGCCTGTTCTAGGACCAGCTTCCATTCCTTCCTATTCTTCGCCTTGATTTTCCAATTTTGTACTCTTAAAACTCGTAAGTCATCTTCCACCTGGTCCTTAAATCGTGCTCTGGGCTTGTCTCTTCTCCTCACTCCATTCGGTCTTGAGTTATAAATGTGTTTTGATGACTCTACTTCGTTTATTTTTTCTTTCCAAGTGGCCTAGCCACCGCAGCCTGTTTATTTTTATGGATCTACCAATACTCGGTTCACTATAAAGGTGGTAAAGCTCAAAATTATAGCGCCTACGCCCTAATCCGTTTTTTTTTTCTCTAGGCCTTTATAATTGTTTCTGAGGATTTGTCGTCCACGTTTCTGACGCGTAAGAGAGGACGAACTTTACAAGAGTTGTGTATGTTATTATTTTCGTTCTTTTTGTGACAATGTTTGATGTTTAAAGTTTCTTGAATCTACACTATGCACTATTTGCTAGATACATATGTCTGTTAATTTCTGCAGTTACGATATTACTTTGGTTGATGTGTGAGCCTAGATATATGAACTCTCTTACTCCTTCGAAAGTACATGTCCCAACCGTTAGATCTTCGGATTTTGCTACTTATTATTTGTCATCTTTATACACTCAGTTTTACTAGCATGTATTAACATGTAGCTCCATTCTTTTGCTGCTGCTTTCAATATCGTGAACGATTGGATCAGGTCGATCTTTCTTTTTGCTATGATATGAGGGTTGCTTTCACCAATTTCAATAAGTTGTTGGGATATTGAATTCTACCATGGCTTTGTATACTGCGTTTCTGTCTACACTGTCATAGGCACATCTAAAATCTACAAACAAATGATAAGTATCAATTCCATACTCATGTTTTTTTCAATGCTTGTCTTAGAAGGTATATTTGATATATAGTTGATTTTTCTTTGCGAAACTCACACTGGTATTTGCCTATTATGTTTCCACAATATCCTCCATCGTAAACAATGTAGGTCAATATTTTGTAGGTCAGGTTAAGGAGAGTAATTCCTCTGTAGTTGTTACAAATTGGTTGGTCTTCTTTCTTGTGAATAGATACAATATACCTATGTTCCAGGCTTCTGGTAGTTTCACCTTCTTCCAAATCAGTTTTACTGGCCTAGTGATACAACAGTCTCTGCACCCTGTTTTAAAAGCTCAAAAAAAATACCATCTGCTCTAGGAGCTTTGTTTTCTTTCAATTGTTGTATTGCTTTGATGACTTCTTTCTCTATTGGGATGTTATCTTTCTCTCTTTTGTCTTCCATATCTTCGAGCTGGATTTCTGCTTCATAAATTACTCAATAAAAAAATTAAAAAAAAAATTATATAAATACCTTTAAGGAATTTATGATTTACAACATTTATGGATATTTAAACATATCGATGGTATGTATCTCTTCCGATACGCTAACAAAAGTTTACATTTATTTTACAGGAAGTAACCCATTTTACTCATCATTTCACAAAACTTTCAATGTCCATGCTCATCAGCAATTTAAACACTTAAAAGTTGTTGCAATTTACGAAAATTAGTATTCTAGTACAATCATTATGTTATCTTTTCTACTTCTTGAGAGGGTAATGAGAACCTTGGCTATAATTAAAATTGAAGTAGACCATAACAAAGATATAATAGATAATTTAATAAAAAATGTAAATAATTTCGGTGTTTGTAAAATTACGTTTATGCCGAAGTCCATTATGTTATTACAAAATTGGGATGTTATTACCGAATTCCATTCTTCCAAATATAATTTATTTAATAACATCCTTTATTGAATATGTCCAATAAAATTTTAATTTATAAATTAGATTTTTTATACTCTTTTTATTCATTTGAATCCCTTTAAACGAATCAGTATGCATTCTCCATGAAATGCATTTTCTCTGAATTAGCCATCACTGGTAAATAATTTTTCTGTTGCCTTTGTTAGTAGCGAATGTGAATGTAAATCCATTCATTTTCTTTCTCCTAGCTCTCTTTTTCACTCGATAATTCGTTACCATTATAAAACGTAGAAATTATATGTATTCCCTGTAGCTATATATATATATAGATATATATATATATATATATATATATATAATATATATATATATATATATATATATATATATAAACTAAGGTACACTCGAAGAGTGGTGGGTTTTTTCGGTCAAAGCGGAGAAATAAAAGACAAAGAAGGTGGCTACTTCATCTATTTATTGAAGACGTTTCGCTTTCTGCTCAGAAAGCATCATCAGTATCATCTAAAAAGAACAATATGAAACCAAACATCCATAGAGAAGTTAAAAAATTTGTGTTACCTTACAAAGACATGTAGCAGTCAATTATGTTAAAAATATGAAATAGCTTACGAACTGGACATTTAGAGTTAAAGTTGTATAAAACAATTAATTGAAACTAGGTATAGTTTGCAATTTAACAAAATTAGCACAGCAAAAGAACATGTGATAAACATACATGTGTATAAAAAAAGTTATTATAAAAACTTAAGTAAAAAACATTAAGGCTTATTTTATAGTGTAAAGAACTAGAAAGATCATGAGAATGCACTTCCAACAATTTATTTATAATCAATTAGATTTTAATTTGAACTTTAGGTAACATTATTGAATTATTTAGATTAATATAGTAATAAAGATAAAATGAAATAGTTTTTATAACTTTTTTATACACATGTATGTTTATCACATGTCTTTTGCTGTGCTAATTTTGTTAAATTGCAAACTATACCTAGTTTCAATTAATTGTTTTATACAACTTTAACTCTAAATGTCCAGTTTCGTAAGCTTTTTCATATTTTTAACATCATTGACTGCTACATGTCTTTGTAAGGTAACACACATTTTTTAACTTCTCTATGGATGTTTGGTTTCATATTGTTCTTTTTAGATGAACTGATGATGCTTTCTGAGCAGAAAGCGAAACGTCTTCAATAAATAGATGAAGTAGCCACCTTCTTTGTCTTTTATTTCTCCACTTTGACCGAAAAACCCACCACTCTTCGAGTGTACCTTAGTTTATTTTGGATTGACGGTCGTACTCCTTTTCTCGATATATATATATATATATATATATATATATATATATATATATATATATATATATATATATATATATATATAATATATATATATATATATATATCCCTAATAGCACACGTACGTGGTGGACGTCCATAGTACGTCCCTCACGGACTTTAGGGACGTCCCTCGAACGTCCGCTCTGGTCACAAGAAGTCCTTTTAACGTCCTATATTGGTCCGAATGTTAAATCCAATGTCCAGGGATGTTAAATGGGACCTTAATCGAACGTCCATAATTCGTCCGGTGGACTTATGTGATGTCTCTCGGACGTCTATTTTAGCGCTGAGGATGTAAATTAGACGTTAACGCCATTGCGTAAAGTACTAAAAGTGGCTTCATCCTGTGCATATTAAGAATGTATTTTGGGAAATAAAACATAAATGTTTAAAGGAACTTACCTTTATTTATATTATTTATTTATTATTAACAAACGGGAAAAATCCACTGTCAAAATTATACAAAAATGCACATTATAGATATATAAAATTTTTGAGTAATAAAACATAAATGTACATTTTATTATTTATTACATTACACTTACATTTATTATTACATAGGATATTTATATTTATTTATTAATAACAAATGGAACAAATTCACTGTCACTTCACACAATTATACAAAAATGTAACATTATAGAAATATACACAAAATTACAGATAAAAACAAAATTACACATAAAAATAAAACATACATGAATAAAATAAATAAGTACACATTATAAAAAGTATCATTTTGCATTTTAGTGCTTCAAATAGTACCTAATGCTATTGATACAGAAGTTTCAAACCATACCTATATTATTTGAACCATAATTGGTTCTGTGGTAAGGAATATGGGAAATGTAAATTCTGACGCAGTGAATGGGGAGGAATATGAAAACAAACTAGCTCAAAACAATTCAGGAGATTGGTTATTTTAATGAACAAGCTTAAAAATAAAGATTAAAAGGTAGCTCTTCTGGTAAGAGAATCCAGATTCAAGAAATTAATCATACCAGAATAAGAATATGGTCTACATAATTTACAAGCACAGAAGATGCTTGTAGATAAATTCAGTATAAATCTAATCGACATAAAAATGTTTTTTAATGCAATTATAACATAATCAGTGAAATTAGTAGAAGTTGAACGACTAGACAAGAAACCATGCTGACCTGTATGAAACTAATTCTCTAATGGAACGATAAAACGATAATTAAAAATCAATGATTTAGGGATGAAATCATTAAATAAATTGTGATGGAAAGTGACCCTCAGTCAGAGATTTATTAAAAATAAGCCATAGAGAACCTACATAAAAAAAATTCACAATTCCTTAAAAATAAGTTACTAAATTTCGTCTGAACCAAGACCTTTATTGGTATTAAGACACTGTAAGCATGCTAGAATGTCACAAATTTTAATAGTTAAAGAGTGAATATGGCTCTGAGTGATATAGGGTCTTTGACTACACTTGTCTAGACAGGAGAAAGAAGATTGTGGATACTGCTAAAAGAAATTGGCAAAATCGTTGAAAATGACTGTGGCTCACTAAAAACAGAATCATTTAACTTCCCTTATCCCTTCTCATTCTGATTTCCATGTTTGTCTGTTTGTCTGTTTTATTTCAGCAGTAGATACATGTTTAGGTACCTATTTTTAATAAATAAAAATGTCTCAAAATTGACTGTCTCTTTCTGTCCACCAACCACACAATTTAACCATTACAAAATTAATCATATTTGATAATGTAACATGCAAATTAATTTTATTTATATTTTTATTTCAGCAGCCCTCTCTTATATCTCTTCAGATATTTCATTATCAAGACTCTGAGATAGCGCG
>NW_027313704.1:0-20074 GCF_040954645.1 Diabrotica undecimpunctata
CGCGCTATCTCAGAGTTGTCTCCCATTCGGTGGTTTACACATACACGTGCGCATTTTGTTTTCTTTAGAAAGCTAGATCATGTGTCCTTTTGGTTTCCTTAGATTAAGCAATGTTGTGACATCTACTGTGCAAATAGTGCGGTGTAAAGTAGATGTCCCAACCATCTAACGCATCTAACAAAAATTCTTAAATTAGTAATATGTTTTTCTAATTGCTCATATATCCATAAGTCCTCTACCTTCTAAATACCGCGGTAATGTCGTTCTTTCTACTGTACTTCGAGGATCGTGTTTTTGTGCCTTTGTGAGGTTTGTTCGTACTTTTCGCTGAAGAGTTTCTGTATTCGTTTAAGTCCAATAATACCAAATGAACAGCCAAGCGCGAAAAATACATAGGAGTTTAGTTTTTTTAAGAATTTTTTTCTGGTCAATTTTCCGCACTTGCTTTACTCCTAAATTTTGTACACATTATTTTCATTTTTGAATTTTAGTCATTTTGAATATCGAATCGTCCGGGCTGAACCTTTTTTCTGACTATATTCAAAACACGGCACTTGTCTAGCCCGAAGTGCATACTAATATCATCAGAGAGTGTTTCTACAATTTTTAGAATCTGATTGAAGACTAAGTGGAAGCCATAAGTTTTAAATCACCCATATGCAACAGATGATTAAGCTTCACCACTACAGTATTATTGTTTTTAATGCTAAACCTGAGTCAGTGAGTTCAATAGCTGGAATAGTGGGTTCATCGCTAGACAGAACCACAATGGACTTAACCAGTCCCCCTGGAATAGGCCGCGGTTAATTGCGGTATTTTACGTTTCAATATTGATGTTACCATATATTCGGAGGTGAATTTTGTCTTCCAATCTGTCATTATATATCTTAAAATCTTAATATATTATTATTATTATTAGTTATTACCTATTTAAACTTTTTTTGCAAATATGATGACGTATGTTGTACCATTTTATATATATATATATATATATATATATATATATATATATATATATATATATATATATATATATATATATATATATATATATATATATTTGTATACTTTTTGTTGATTTCTACAGTTTTATAATAAATCATCATCATCAATCAGTCAATCGCGTCCACTGCTGGACATAGGCCTCCCTCAGTTCTTTCCAGTGTTCTCTACACTGGCCGCTTGTAGCCAGTTTCCCGCTACACGTTTTATATCATCGGTCCATCTAGTCGGTTGTCGTTCTCGGCTTCTTTTATAGTTTCTTGGCCAGAATACGCAAATAATAAGCAAATATTGCTTCCCTAGTCCCTTACGAAAATCAAAACAAAGTATATCTCACATATATATTTTATATATATATATATATATATATATATATATATATATATATATATATATATATATATATGTATATTATATCTGCATACGTCATCCTTTTCGAGACAAAATATTATACCGTTGTTTATTATCACCAAATCCTTCCGGAGACATGAGAATTGCATTCTATCTTCTCGTTTCTCCACAGAAAGTTGTAGTACATTGTTAAAATTGAGTCTGCCGTCAACTATGGTTAAAACTTTAGAAGACGAATGACTTCTTGCACTGGTGGCCACGAAATCCCTCAGTTCCTAACGTATGTTCAAAGTTTTACAAAATTTAAAAGACGATTTATACCATTAAAGAGGTAATATAGTTTTATAGCTGTTGTTGACTTTCTTGAATAAACCTTCTAAAAGTTTCCGAAATAATTGGAAATAAAATAAAGAATTTTTATTTTGCAAGTAAACAGAAGTTTAGCTAATACATTTACGAGCAGTTTGTTTATTACATGTAAATTGGCATATTATTTTAGAATATTATAGCTAATAGATAATTTTTAAAATAATGCTTATGTTATTTAGGAAAATTGGTTAATGAACAATTAGACCAAATGAATAGCAGTTTTCATTTTGTTGTTTTTTCTGATTGAAATATTTTTTATGTAATTTTTAAATTCTAAATGTCTAAAGATAAATAGTTTAAAATAATAATAATGAAAATTAGTAGATGAACAGTTGTAGATTAGTTGTATCTAGACATCCGAAATTAATAGTGTGTTGAAACATGTACATATTATACAGTATGATGCAAATGTATGGAATAAATTCATTATTTCAGAAACAGACAACTTTTAAAAAAAATCTTAAAACACGT
This sequence comes from Diabrotica undecimpunctata, assembly GCF_040954645.1. Taxonomy (NCBI): domain Eukaryota; kingdom Metazoa; phylum Arthropoda; class Insecta; order Coleoptera; family Chrysomelidae; genus Diabrotica; species Diabrotica undecimpunctata. Next base: position 2,194 of record NW_027313704.1, read on the forward strand.
CAATTTTAATTTTTGAATGACCATCAACTATATGTGTTGGACATTATAATGTAATGACGTAATGTCCACGATTTTTTTAAATACAAACCGAGGTGCGACAGCTCATTTGAAAGGTCTCCTTATCGCCTTTGGAACGATGTAATAATTTGAATATTTATTTCTACAGGTTTAACCAAAACTGTTGGTTTATTAATACAATTAACTTACAATAAATGTTTACTTAAATACAATTAAATTACAACAAATGTTCACATTGACGACCTTCAGCAATAATATAATGTGAAAGATGGGCAATAAATTCTTTCCTAATGTTTTCGATGACTTCAGGTGCTATTTGTACAATTTCCGTTCTGATGCGCTACTTCAACCCTTCTACATTATTCGGTCGATTTGGATACACTCTGCTTAAATATCCTCACAAAAAAAGTCTAACGGAGTCAAATCTGGAGACCTTGGTGGCCATTCAATGGGCCCCCTTCTACCTATCCACCTACCTGGGAAAGTGTGTGGAGGAGCCCCATCATGTTGGTACCACAAATCATTTCTATTTGGTAATAGCTGATTCAACTGTGTCAACAGATAATCCTGAAGAAATTCTAGATAACGAGAAGCAGTTAAGTTTTCTTTAAAAAATATAGCCCTACAATTTAATTGTTTATAGTGCTGGCCCAAAACATTCACCTTCTCGAGATATCGTGTCCTATACTCTTTCATCCAATGTGGATTTTCACTTGCCTAGTATCTATATGTCTGTCGATGTACGTGACTGTTCAGCATAAAAATCGTTTTATCAGAAAAAAAGTATCTTTTATATGAAACCCTGATCTCTGTTACATTTTTCCATAACGGTTTCGCAGAATTCGATTCTTATATATAAGTCATCTTTTGATAGCTCCTATATAAGATGTACTAGACATAGACATTCTTATCTAGTGCGACCTGCCTAGAACTGGTATGGTGATTTTCTTGAAACGCCAGTACAACGTCCAGTTTCTTGGCTTCGGATATTGATTTTCCACCACTTCTGGGAAGATCTTTAACATGGCCCGTTTTTCTAATTTTTTTTTAAATTTAACTTACTGTTGATTGGGTAATTGGTTCGCGATTGGGGTATTTAGCATTAAATAAATTACGAACTTCTGCTCGAGTCCTCTCTCTACCCCCATAACCAATCGTTATGGAGTCGGCTGTTATTAATGGCGGCAAAAAACTCGAAGAGTAAAAATTTGACGTCTATTATTTGATAGATTCACAGTTCATTGACAAATAAAGACGAGTCAATGACAATATTAATTTAAATATTTTGAAAAATTATTTGAATACTTACTACAATAATTAATTTCAGATTATAATGTAGTATTAATTATTATCAATGTATTGTTTTTTTTTTGGAACCTGCAAAAAACACTATTTTGTTTTAATCCCAGTAGCGTTTCTTAGTGTATTTTAGTTCAGTAAATGAATATTTATTGTAATTCTATGTTACTTAACAAAGTTCATAATTTTGGTAAGCCCTGTAGAAATAAAATTCAAGTAATTACATCATTGTAAAGACGATAAGGAGACCTTTCAAATGAGCTGTCGCGTGACCTCGGTTTGTATTTAAAAAAATCGTCGATTACGTCATTACACCGACTTCTTCTCTTCTTTAGATGCAAATCCACTAATGGATGTTAGCGATCACATTTTCCATTAATTCTCTATTTCTTGCAATATGTATCAGAGATTGTATGTCGTTAATCCCTGTCCATTGCCTTATGTTTCGGAGCCAGGACATTTTCTTGCGTCCCATTCCTCTCTTGCCTTCAATTTTACCCTCGATTATAAGTTGGAGAAACTGGTATTTTTCATTTCGCATGATGTGACCTAGATACGCCGTTTTCCTTTTCTTGATTGGTTTCGAAAAGTTGGCGTTCTTGGTTTATTTTTTTAAGGACATCTATATTTGTGATTTTCGCTGTCCATGGTATTTTTAGGATACGGCGATGGAGCCACATTTCGAAAGCTTCTAATCTGTTTATATCCCTCGTTTTGAGTGTCCAGCCCTCTACGCCATATAGCAGCACTGACCACACGTAGCACTTAGTAAACCTTAGTCTCAGTTGAAGATCGAACTCTGAACAAGTCAGTACCTTCTTGAATTTTACAAAAGCTTGTCGAGCTTGCTCAATGCGACATTTTACTTCCCTGTCCGATGCCCAGTCTTCAAAAAGCCACGATCCCAGGTATTTAAATTTACTCACTCTTTCAATGGACTTAGTATTCAGTGTTATGGTGGAGTTTTCAAGTGCATCCAAGTTTCTGGAGATGATCATAAATTTGGTTTTTTTTGGTATTAATCTCTAATCCCATTCGCTTACTGTATTCTCCGATTATAGTGACAAGTTGTTGAAGATCGACTATGTTGTCACAAATTAAGACACCATCATCAGCATATCGTATGTTGTTGATCAGTACTCCATTCACTTTGATTCCCATCTTTGCATCCTCCAGAGACTCTTGAAATATGGCTTCCAAATAAATGTTAAATAAAAGAGGGGGAAGCACACATCCCTGTCGAACGCCCCTTCTTATATGTATGGGTTTGGATATAGAATTGTCTATTTTTAACTGTGCCGTTTGATGCCAGTACAAGTTTTCAATGCATCTTATGTCTTTTTGGTCTATATCAACTTTCTTGAGGATCTGCATTAACTTGTGGTGTTGGACACGATCAAACGCTTTTTGGTAATCTAAAAAGCATAGGAACACATCCTTCTTCTGATCGTAACAATTTTGGACCAGCACCTGTGTTGCTACTATTGCTTCTCGTGTTCCTAAACCTTGCCTAAACCCGAACTGGGAGTCACTGATGTCCCATTCACATTTTTTGTATACTCTTTGATGTAGTATTTTTAAGAATATCTTTAAAGTGTGACTCATCAGGCTAATGAGTCTGTGATCCTCACATCTTTTTGCATTGACTTTCGTGGGCAGGGGAATAAAGGTAGAGCGTAACCACTGTTGAGGATAGCAGCCAGTTTCATAAATTAAGTTAAATATTTTGTGTAGTGCTGAAATTCCCCTTTCATCCAGTAATTTGAGTATTTCTGACGGGATTTCATCTGGTCCAGGTGCCTTATTGTTTTTTGAATTGAATATTGCCTTTTTTATCTCCTCTTTGGTGATTGACGGGCCAGTCAGCTGGTCGTCTGTATAAACTTCACTCATGGGTCTTTCGTCATGGAAGAGCTCCTGGATATAATTTTCCCATATATCAATTTTTTCCTTTTCACCCAGCACTATCTGGTTATCCTGATTAACTATGGTGGTTGGTCTTCGTTTTCTGTATATTCCAGCAGTCTCCTTAAGCTTTTTATGTAAATTACGGTCGTTCTAGATCGATACATTGTTGCTTAAGCCATTCATTTTTTTGCTATTCTTATTTTTGCTTTTATTTGCCTGTTAATGTTTTCATACATATAACGGACATTACGTCATTACTGATGACGTAATGTCCAACACATATAATGTCAGTTGATGGTCATTCAAAAATTAAAATTGACGTGTTTTAAGATTTTTTTTAAAAGTCGTCTGTTTCTGAAATAATGAATTTATTCCATACGTTTGAATCATAATGTATAAGTTAATACAGTGAAAATGTTTCACAACTAAAACTAAAGTCTAAATTATATTTTCTATTTAGAATTAACGTGCTTGGCTACTACCATGACTCTACTGTTACAGTAAACAATATCACTACGATTACTAACACAAGGGCGTACCACAAAGAAATAGAGACGTGCCAGATGAGATAAATATTGAACAACTTTACGAAATGTTGGTGGATGCCCTAAAGAAGGCAAAGAAGTGCCAAGCAAAGCAAACAAGGAAACATGAAAAACTCACAGAAGACACAAGAAACCTAAATTCTTAAAGCCGTTAGGAATGACATAAGGAACTTTAGCATTAAAAAAGAGCTAACACCGAATATTTTATGCCATATATAAACAACAGAAAATCCTGAAAATCATCGCAGAGTACTACAAAAACTTTACGCGCTATCTCAGAGTCACATCCATAGGTAAAAATCCCAGCAATACAAAATCAAGGATCAGAGGAACTTCCAGATATAATCGAAGAAGAAATTAAATCAGCGTTAAAAGGTATGAAGAACAGCAAAACACCTGAAAAAAAGGCATTGTAAGTGAAATAATAAAACTTGGTGAAGAATGCGCCATAAAAGCTTTAAAAACTCTTTATAATGACTGCCTCTTTGAAGGAATTACACCAAAAAAAAATGGAATAGTGGCATTATGATAATATTGCATAGAAAATTAGATGTAACAGAAATTGGAAACTAGAGACCTATCACCTTATTATCTCATTTATATAAGCTCTTTACGAGAATAATTACTAACAGACTACGACCTAAGCTAGATTTTCACCAACCCCTAGAGCAAGCCAGATTTAAGAGTGGCTTTGTAACGAATGACCACCTACAGGTAATAAAATCCTTGATAAGAAAAGTTATAGAATAAAACAAGCCATTGATATTATTATTACTGGCAGACTTTAAGATAGCATATGACTCAGTCCAGCATAGCTTTATATTGAGAGATCTTACAAAGTGCAGTATTGATCATTGGTACAAAGCTCTTCTTCGCAATATATATTTAATAGCGCAACAGCTGCAGTTAGAATGTACTATGACGACACAAACACATTTCCCTTGACTGAGGAATTAGGTAAGGAGACAATATTTCTCCAAAACTATTTACCGTTTTATTACAAAGTGCCGCGAGAAACAATAATAAGAAAGTATTAAAGTTAACATAACTGGGGAGTTTCTGAACAATTTACTGTTTACAGACGACATAGTCCTTATTGCAGACCGGAATTGCGGACCGGGACGCAAGATTTTCTAGAAAATTTGTTTAAATTTCTAGGACAAACATAACAATGTTCAAATAATTCTGTAATCGCACAGGAGATGATGTGGGGTATATTTTCTATGGGCAGCAGGGATTCAGCTCGCTTCCTTATTTCTCTTGGCAACCGAGGAATTGTTGATCTAACTTCAATTTATAGTCGGATTAATTCCCAAGAACACTTTTTAAGACAATGACTTCGTTTTATTCTTTGTTAAAGATAATAAGCCTTACACACGCAGATGCCGCTTATGACAGAAAGATTTAATAAATTGTAAACACAACCATTGGCCAACGGCGTGTATTTCTTGCAACGTTATAATTCTGACACAATTGATCTACCATATATACGCCGATTTTGGTAATGTTTGAATCAGTTATCATTACTGGCTTTTTGTCATCTCCAGTATCTTCGTTTATAGTATTATCATTGTGTATGTAGAATATTAATACTAGCAACTTACTTTTCTTTGGGACATATAATACTATAGTTCAATCAGCTTGGAAACCGAAAAGAGACGACTTAGCTTTTCAATTTTTCTGGAGAAGAAATTCTTTTCTTTTCTTTTCTCCAGTAAACTGTCGACCAAAGATAAAATGCTAAACCAGTTCTCTGCCAGATGCTCCTTGGTATGTGACAAACAGTGACCTCCTTAAGGACCTAGGAATGGAAACTGTGGACATAATTATCAAGAAGATGGCAGGAAGTCACGAGCAACGACTTCATAGGCACGAGAATATTAAGGCAATCCAGCTCCTCGATACTACTTGGTCAACTAGAATATTGAAGAGGACAAAGCCTTTTGAACTAGTTTGAGTAATAGGTGATAGTAAAATGCAGAGCATAGTGCTTGTACGTGTGTACATGTTAGAGTAGTGCACTATCTTGTTAGTTAAGACAAGAGACGCTATGGGGTAAGCTCTTAATTTTAAGGAGCAGTAGTAATTTAGGTTAAATTAAAATTGCTCATTGGTCACTTATGACCAGATTCTAATTGTAATAATCATCATCGTAGTAATGACTATGGAAAATAAAAAAAAATTGTCTGCCCTAATATTACGACTAATCCTACGATATTCTCTACTAATCAAAGAGTTATTTCGTTACTGGTATGTAAAAATTTGTATGGACCTTCTGGCTGATTTCCAATGTTTCCAAATTAAATGTGTAAAACGTTTTTACGTCTACCACACCAAATGTTTTAATCCCATATCTAGCTGGCTCCATTGGGATGTACTGCTTAAATTTACAACGTCCTCTAAATGCTAGTAGTTGTTTATCTACTGTAAGAAACTCACCAGCATTGAATTTATTTTATAAATTCACCAAAAATATCTTCACAAGTTCTCTTCACTATCTTCTTGTCTCTACATCATTAAACCGTAGACATCTTATGAGAAATCAAGACCGTTTCTCACTCTTTGACAGGTAGCATGAAATTGCGGATCCTCGAGAATCGCAGAAGAAAAATTCACCGAAAACAATTCACCGAAAAACAGTTACCGAAAGCACATTTTAACCGAAATTATATGAATAAATTAGTATGATATTAATTTATTTTAAAATATTATTATCAGAAATAACAGAATAATTAGAAAGCCAGTTGGCGTTATCCAGAAGATACCACGAGGAGGTCGGCTTTTTAGTCTTCCACTTTTATTGTTTTTTTTTTCTATTTTTAATTGTTTTTAGCTTTTTTTATTAATTTTTTAGATCTATTTTTTTATACTTTTATATTTCTAGTTTTCTTAATACTGTTAATTGTGTGCAATTGTACGTAAGTAATTTATCAAGTCATCTGCATCATATGTATCTACAACTGTTTTTATTCTTTGTGCAGATTCTTTATATTTCTTATGGGCGGGTTATGTCCACTAAGGTATTGTACACTATTTTTAGTTCATTTATAGACTGTTTTCTTTTCAACGCATCTATAAACTTCTAGATACAATAGTTAGATGATTTGCAGAAAGCTGCTGTTCAAAATCACGATGCTATCCCTCCACAGAGTTCCCTACATTTCCAACAATTCCATATATTTATTGGAAATAATAATTCTCTTCTATTTCTTCGTTGTGGGCGTCCAATTCAGATGTCTTCTAAATAATCGACTAATGGTTGTGCTTCATTCGGTAATATGTCGCTGTCACATAACTGTTTAAATGCGGTTTCTACATCTGCTTCTGGTACATATGCAACTGCAACCAACATTTTAAGACGTACAGCAAAATTTTCATCTAAATCGTATTGTTTCTTTAAACTACACTGAATTCGAATATAAACTCTGACATGAGTGAAAAAAGCAACCTTAATGTCGCAAATTCGGAAATATAGTTGCCACTGCATTCAGAAAGGCATTCTCGAAGTCAGTTCTAATTGTTAGCACTGCTAAAACATGAGGAATTAACTTTTTTAACTGATCTAGTGCTCGCGAATAAGTTTCCTTTCATTTTTTGAACATCTTCTTCTTCTTCATCATCCTTAATTAATCCAACTTTAAACATAGGCCTCCCCAAATCAATCCAGTGTCTTCTATTTTGCGCCACTTGCTTCCAGTTGTGTCCTTCGATCTTCTTAATGTCATCAGCCCATCTCATTTGTGGTCTTCCTCTGCTTTTCTTTCCTAACCATGGCCTCAACTGTTGTATTTCGTGGTTCCATCTCTTATCCTTCAGTCGGGCATTGTATCCTGCGAAGCTCCATTTTAATTTGGCAGCATGTTCTCCTGCGTCTTTTACTTCGGTTTTGCTTCTAATCCATTTGTTTCTCACCCCGAGCATTGATCTTTCCATCGCTCTTTCTGCTTTTACTATTTTGTCCATATTGGACTTGGTGAGTGGCCACGTCTGTGAACCATACGTAAGTATAGGGAGGATACACTGATCGCAAATTCTGGTTTTTAAATACCGTTCTATTTTAGTGCTTTTCAAGATCCAACTCAAATTTTTCAAATACGCGCTATCTCAGAGTTATTCTTCTGGTAATTTCAGCAGTTTGATTTTCTTTGTTAATTTTCATTATCTGTACATTAGGTAGATGTATTCGCTTACTGTTTCTATATTTATGTCGTTCAATGTTATTTCTGGAATGTTCGGTGTATTTTTCATTATTTTTGTTTTTTCCAAGTTTATCTTAAGACCTACTTTTTCCGAAGCTTGAAATAGTTGCGTCATCATGGTCTGTAGTTCTTCGAAACTTTTAGCGAATATTACAATGTCATCTTCTTCTTCTTCTGGTTCCTATCCGTTTCGGATGTTGGAAATCATATTGGCAATCATGACCTTGCTCGCTGCGGCTCGAAACAGCTCCGTTGAGGTTTTCTTAAACCATGTTCTTAAATTCCGCAGCCATGATATTCTCCTTCTACCGGGTCCTCGCTTACCTTTGACTTTACCTTGCAATATAGACTGCAGCAGGGAGTAACGGTGCTGATTTCTCATAACGTGTCCAAGATATTGCAATTTTATGCGTTTGATCGTAAACACAATCTCTGGTTCCTTCTTCATTTTTTCTAGACCTTCCTTGTTCGTGATCCTTGCTGTCCATGATATTCTCAGCATTCTTCTATAAAGCCACATCTCAAATGCTTCAAGTTTTTTAATAGTGGTGTCTGTAAGCGTCCATGCCTCCGCCCCGTACAACAACACAGAGAAAACATAGCATCTCAAATGTCTCATTTTTGTATCCAGGGATATGTTGTGACTTTTGAAGATGGCGCTCATTTTGTTAAAGACCGTTCTTGCCTTTCCTATGCGGCACTTTCCTATGCGGCACTTTATTTCCTTCATCACCGTATCTTAAATGACTCAGTTTTCTTCCATTAACATTTACTCCCTTATCTGCCCAGTTAATGTCTTTGAACACGTCTTCAAGTACAAGTGTCAATAGCTTTGCTGAGATAACATCTCCCTGGCGAACTCCTCTGTTGATTGGTATAGCTTTGGTTTTCGCATCAATTTGTATTTTCATTGTAGCTTTCTTGTAAATATTGTGTATGAGCATTCTGTATCGGAAGTCTATTCTGCAGTGGTTCATAGCTCTCTCTATTTTGCCCAAAGTTCTATGGAGTCGAATGCCTTTTCATAATCAACGAAGCCAATATATAAGTTTAAGTGATATTCATTGGCTTTCTCTATTAGAGTTCTGACTGTAAGAAGATAATCCGCTGTACTGTAACCTTTTCGGAATCCTGCCTGTTCTACCGGTTGATAGCTATCGAGCTTCGACGTTAACCTGTTAGTTATTACTCTCATTAACAACAACATCTACACTAACGAAATAAGCGAACTTGGAACAACACCATGAGTGTACCGTACCAGTATTTGACTGTCCTAACAACTGCATATTTTTATCTGTTGAAAAAATTTAAATACGGTTGTCTTCTTGCCCGGGACAAGAAATGCATCACATGTTGCTGTTTATATTCAATTTGTATAACTATGTCTTCTCTTTTACTTGGAATCGCTGGACTTGCGTTCACTTTTGCAGAATTATTTCGGATACTATTTGCACAATTATTTTCGGATACGGGCCTGCGTAGCGCAAGCGGTAGGATACTTGCCTCGCACGCCGGTGGTCCGGAGTTCGAATCCTACCGCCGGCAAGAACAACTAGACATTTTTAAAAATGTCTATAGGCCCCAGGTCGACTCAGCCTGAATAAAATGAGTACCTTGGGTAAAACCAGGGGTAATAATAGGCGGTTGAAGCGTAGCACTGGCCATGTTACCTTCCTTGTATACCGTAGGCCCTAGATATAGCAGACTACCCTGCTATACTCCCAAAGCCGCGAGGCGGTATAAAACGGGAGACTATTATTATTATTTCGGATACTTCTATTTAAAGATAATACATATGGTAAAGCTACCTTCGCGACCTCACTGATTTCACTTGATTTTTAAGATATAATATAGTGTGGTGAATCACGAGAATTGCTAGCAGCAGTAGGAATATCTTGTTTGAATAACGAAACCTAACCGCTTCTTCATCGATTGTTATAACTCGAGATTTACATTTTAGGATTTGATGCTCCCAGCAACACCAATACATTTTATCTTGTAAAACTTTGTTTTTAAAATATACATATATCCATTTACCAATAACTTTGGTTTTCCCTTTTCACTTTCAACGTACAATGCAGTCATGATTATTTCAGTAGTCACAGTCAATATGAACCGGAAAAAACAGTTTCAAGGTTTATTATAATCTTGAAATGTTTAGAGGATTAAATAAGGGACTCTAAATAATAAATATATAAACTTCGGCCTATATATTGTGTCAGTAGTTTCCTGTTATTTGTGATATTGATATTTAAAAATTAATTCTATTTTATAAAAAAAAATTATTTTTACTTATTAAAACTAATTTATTTATATAATTTCAGTGAATTGTGCTTTCGGTAAACTGTGTTTCGGTAAAATGTTTTCGGTGAATTGTTTTCGGTAAACTGTTTTCGGTGGATTTTCCTAATTTTCTTGAGAAATATCCTACATTTTACGTAATTTTTTTCTGGAACTTCTAAAAGACCAACATTCCAATGCTAGCACTAATTTTAGTTTCATTAGTTTTTCTGCAATCTTGGTTTCTTTAATAATTGCTCCGGATCTTTTTAATAAAAATATTTGCCGAGAAAGTTATTACTCTAATAACTGTTTCATCCAAAAATAACTTTAGGCAATCAATTTCAGTTTCAACAGTGCGTGCGTTAATTTTTGTATCGTACATAAGTTTGATGGTACTATGAGAATAGACACAAACTTGAAAATTGGATTTGATCTTCTTCCATTTAGTTAATTTGTCGTTTACAAACCATCGAAACCAAACTTCCGGACTGTTGGTTCGTTCCACAAGTCTTCTTTTATTATCGACATATTATAGTCTAGAATATATCACAGTATCCACAAATGTACCAAATGAGAATAAATAAAAGTTGCTTTAACTTTTAAAAACAACAGAATCAAATATCTGCCTTGCCAGGTGTTAACTTTAGTGTAACTTTAGTGAACATGGGTCTATAATCGTAGACCAGTACTGTTCTATGCTTGACAAAAGATTGAAGTATATATATATATATTGTTATGATATGTAAAATCGAGAAAAATATTGGTTTGTTTAAAAATATTTCAAAGTTCAAAAACATTAAAATAATTCAGATAAGTAGGATAATATCCAACAAACATTTCGAAGAAGGAGAGTTATTAATTTCTTGAATTACCTGTACTAAACAAAATGTAAGCTTTGCATAAATTATTTCTTTGTTATACCTGAGTGACCCGCATAATTTTAAGTGAAAACAAAAAGACAATTGAACGGGGTTTTCCAAAATACATTAATGCAGTGATTAGAGACAAATAGAAGAGATTTTAGAAAGAGGTTTTTGTTAGTTTTTTAAGAATTATAGAAAATATTATTTGTAAATATGTTTTAGGAAATTTTATAATTATAGGTAAAAATTTGTTTGTTATCGAAATGAAAAAATGGGGGAATTGTGACGAGTTTTGATTGGCGGAGATTGAAAAAGGTGGGATAAGTATGTAGGAGAAAGTTTGGCTAGATTTAGGAGAAAAAAAAGAAGATCAGTTGGTTTCCAGGTCTGTAAGAGGAACATGGATTGTTCTCTGGCGGTTCCTGAAATGTAGCAAGCAGTAGTGTTGAATGTTAGTGAGTTTTTGTGGATTTAGTGTATCTGACAGAAGCTGAAGCAGCAAAATATTGTAAGTCATATTTCTCTACTTATATTCCAAGAGTCACTGTTCAGGCCAACGAGAGATTCAGTTTATCGTAAAGAGAAGATATTCCAAGAGTCATTTTTCACTCGGGCCAACGAGAGATTCAGTTTATCGAGAGGAGAAAGGCTATCATAATTTGAATGATTTGTGCTTTTGAAGGAGATCATTAAGGACGATATACTTGCAACAATCTGTGTAAGATTGCTGATTACATAGGGAGCGGTTGAGAGGAGATAATACAGTCTACAAGGAACAAGGATTTGGACCACTCATCATCAGAGAGAGATATTTTTGTTTTCTGCAGTTTTTTTCTTTTATTGATAACACAATTTTTACACGTAATTTAGAAAGGATATAAATATTTTGATTAGGAGAGTTAGAATAGTTTGGGATTTTGAGATTTCAATTAATATTGTTTGTACCATTAATTTTGATTGTTCACGTACGGAGAACAAAATTTTGAGAATCCTTATATGAGGTTTGTTTATTGAAAACGTTTGAGTGTGAATTATTTCATTATTTTTATTTCAATATATAGTGTTAGATCATATGTGTTTTTTATTATTCCGGTATTCTCTGGACCTTACCTTTCACATGTAATAGCATAGATATTGAAGCACGAATTTAACCCTGAGATAAAAGAATTAAAAATTGTGATAGAGTCATAATCATATCATTTAAATAATTTTAATTAATCAAAAAAATTAATTAGCTAATTATTGCTTGGCGCACCAAGACTTTAAATATCACAATAATATATATATATATATATATATATATATATATATATATATATATATATATAAGCGGGGATCCTACAGCTTTTCTGCCTCTTCCCGCATTTCGATCGCCTTCTTTTTCTATCTCTCCAGGTGTCTTCATCAATGGCTCTGTCTTTCATGGTTTCCATAACACCTTGTATCTAAGACTTGGCTGGTCTTCCTCGTTTCCTTCTATTACTTGGATTGTATTCCGTAGCTTTTTTTGGCCATCTGTTGTCGTCCATCCTCTGTACGTGTCTATACCATATTAACTCTCTAGTTTCTATTCTTTCAGAAGTTGTATGTACTCTATCTGTTTTTCTTCTAATTTCAGAATTAGGTATACGTTCTACTTTTGATATACGGCAAGCTCTTTTCAGGTAGTCCATTTCAACCGTGTCAACTTTTTTCTTTCCTTTTACTGTCATTTGCCAACATTCTGCTCCATATGTAAGAATGGGCTCTACTGTTACTTTGTAGATAGTCATTTTAGTTCTCATAGTTGCTTTGTTGGACCAAAGTATCGAATTCAGAATTTGAATACTCTTCCTGCCTTGTTGCACTCTATAGTCTATATCTCGTTCCGTTGTTCCTTTACTGCAGATAATATTTCCCAAATATTTGTATTCGTAGCACCTTTTCATTTGTCTAATTTCCAAATCCGGGTCTTCGTCTTCACTGCCTATTCGCATATATTCTGTTTTAGACATATTCATACTCATCCCCCATTTTTCGTATTCATCTTTAAGCTTTCTAAGCATATAATCTGCATCTTCTTCACAGCTTCCCTTTTTACAGTCTCCCTTTTTATAAGTGGGGCTAATGTGGGCCAAATTCCAATTGTCTGGAATCGTTTGGCCTTCAATTAAGCATTTATTAAAAAGATTCACTAAGCTTTCCAAAAGAGCATCCGGTCCATGTTTCACCAACTCGATGGGAATGTCTCCAGGCCCGGGTGTTTTTCCATTTTGCATTTGTTTCAATTCTTTTTTCAGTTCTTCTTTGTTTATCTTATGCACGTCTGAGTTTTCTGTCATTGAGATATGGTCAGGTCTTTCCATAAATTCGTGCCTACTTTCTGTTAATAGCGTTTCGTAATATTTTTCCCACTTTTTATTTTGAATCAGGTTTATATTTCCCTCATGTTTTCTTTCTTTTCTAATACTTTTTATGAATTTCCAAGCTTGTGTCACTTTGGTTCCTCCTAGGCATCGGTCCATCTCTTCGCATTTCTCTTCCCACATTTCGTTTTTTCTTTTAGTGACTTCCTTCTTTGCTTCCCTGTTGAGTCTGCTGTAAATTCTACGGTCTTCTGAGTCTTTCGTGGATAGCCATATTTGATAAGCTTTTTTTTGTCTTTAATTAATTTTTTAAATTATTTAATTTAATAATATTGAAGTGCCGAACACAAATAACACCATAATAGTTATAATAATATGCCCGTCAGCAAGAGCTACTGAGATGCGCGAGCATGTTGGAGAAAAGAAAGTGTTTGAAAAGTGGTCTACAATAATTCTCGACCACGTGCCTAACTGAGGGTTAAAAAACATTTATTTTTTATAACGATAAATATACGCCCCTTATAAGTGTATATTTACAGTGTATCTTTGCGCTTTTGTTATTTAAGGCTAAGTACACTTTGCAAACACAAAGCCAGTGTAAAATCTATGCTTGCCAAACTTTAATTATAGTTTAAAATAGGAATTTGCGACCTGAAACAAAAACAGTACTTGTCTCGATGTGTCGAGTGAAACTAAGCACCAAAATATCATCTACAAACGTGTAATGCTTTTCTAACTAATACCAAAATTAACTTTTGCTTTTAAGTAAAACAACCCTGTGTTATGATTTTTAGCTTAAAAAAATAATGTTGTACGTACAGCGAACATGAATACAAAGTTCATAACTCGGAGCATGACGTAAAGCTATTTACCGCCCCACGAAAATATTAAACTCCCGATAAAATTAGCGGTATGCGCATTTTATTTATTTCGCCTGAAGGGTATTTACGAATCAAAATGTTAGAAATTTATTCACAAACTTTCGTCAAATCTATTTAAACAGAACGAGACTCATAAAATATTCTGTTCACAAAGATCTTTGACAAAGTTTTATGCCATTCACGTTGGTTAGTAATCAAGACTTTAATGATACACAATTTCTTAGGAGCTCCCTAAAACTTGTGGAATCATGAATTAAATGAATTTATTTGTACTCTAATTGTAGCTGTATAATAAAATTAATTCCGATGGGAGACGCTCTTTCGAAGCAGACTTAAATTAATTTTAATTAGATACGGAAAATACTGCTATTATTTCTTATTTAATAATATATCTTATATATTAAACACATAATCATTAGATAATAAACATTTTTTGGCTTTCAGCAAAAACGTGTTTAATAAAACAAATTTTCTCCACGACAGCAATCATCTCCCAATATTTATAACTTACACAAATTATCAAATATTAACAAAAACGTCATACCTAGAGCTTAAAAAATTGTAATTGTCTAATTATATAAGTAAAACTGCCGATTTCCTACTTAAACTCACTCTAACAGGCAAAATTTATATGGACGTCACCCAATTCGCAAACACTGCTCCAAAAAAATTTACAGCAGAAACAAATGTGAGAACCTTCTTGTACCAAATCTAGACACCCTATTAAATTAAGTAGAAAAACTTCGTGGAGGCAATACATATCCTCTAAAAATAAAAATACTAGCCCAATCCAAATTTTGAAAAAATTTGACAAACACAGAGTAAAAAAAATAACATTAAGATCTCCAGTCTCATTTTTAGTCAAAAGATTATCATTGTCATTTTTTCTAAACTTCTTTAATGTTTTCCAAGCTTGTGCCACTTTTGTTCCACCCATAAATCTGTCCAGTTCATCACACTTAGCCTCCCAGTTTATATTTTTCGCCTTATCCACGTCTTTTTTACCTTCTCTATTCCATTTAGCGTACATTTTTCTGTCTTGAGGATCTTTGGATTGAAGCCATATGTGATATGCTTGTTTTTTCTAACTGCATTGTACGAAAATGCAGTTAGTTGTGTAAAAATTAGATCCAGAACCTCAAATGAATTTAAAGTCACTAAAGGCCTAAAGCAAGGATGCTGTTTGTCACCGACACTCTTTAAAATATACGCCCAAGAAGCATTGAGGAATTGGAGAAATAAATGTAGATTTATAGGCATCGAAGTGGGACAAGAAACTCTGTATACATTGTTGTTTGCAGATGATCAGGTGGTGGTTGTAACCGATGAGGAAGATATAAATTATATGAATCGAAAATTATTTAAGGAATATGCCAAATGGGGGCTTACTGTAAACATAAGCAAAACAGAATATTTAAAAATTGGATGAAATACCACATATCTGAAGCTTGAAAACGCAGTCATAAAGGGCTGCAACCAGTATAAATATCTAGGAAGCATCATATCAGCAGATGGCAGAGTTAAGATAGATGTACAAAACCAAATAACCCAAGGGAAAAAATGCATCCGAATACTGAATTCATTACTGTGGTCTAATAAAATAAAGATGCATACCAAACTTCGCGTATACAAGGAGCAATTGTAGAACCAATTACGACATATGGTAACGAATGTTGGACGATGACAAAGAATGAACGAGATAAAGTAGACGTTGTGGAAATTAACTATCTTTCTATCGAGAATGGAAATAATCAGGAATGAGGAAATACGAAACCGTACAGGAATTAGAGATACTCTTTCAGATAGAATACAAGGAAGGCAATTACAATGGTATGGTCACGTGATGAGAATGGAGGAGGAGCGGTGGCCAAAGAAAGCCTTAATGTATGTTCCGCCAGAAAGAAGGAAAAGGAGAAGACCACCAAATTCCTGGAGAAGAGAAATTACAAAAACAATGCAATCTAGAGGCTTAGAAGAGGGAAATTGAAGAGATAGGAAAAGATGGAGGCTGGAATGCGGAAAGCGGCAATCGCCGTAGGACCCCCGTTATATGATGATGTTCAGCTCGCGCGATTACTTTAACGTGAACATCGTCCAACTGTTATAGGAACGTTACGAAAAAATAAACCTCAAATTCCTCTAGTGCTAACACAACAAGGGCCAGAAAAAACCAGTATGTTCGCATTTCAAGAGAAGTGTACCCTTGTATAGTATGTACCCCGAAAAGGTAAAAATGTTTTAGTGATATCTACTATGCATTACGACGACAACATTGATAATGCAACAGGTAAACCAGAAATAATCATAGAACATAATAAGACTAAAGGAGGCGTGGATGTCGTGGACAAACTCTGCGCGGCATACAATTGCGCTAGAGCAACCCGTCGCTGGCCAATGATCATTTTTTACAGTTGTTTGAATGTCGCTGGGATAAATTCCTACATTATATACAAATCGAATACAGACACACGCATTTCAAGACGAAAGTTTTTGGAAGACTTAGGTTTTCAACTTATTGACCATATTCGACGTATAATGACGTTTTGAACATATTCGCAGACGAGCCCTAGAACAAAATGTTCCAAGGAAAATTCGTATGAGGTTAGTGGAAATTTGTTGCATGCAGACAAGAAATCAACCTATCCAGAATAATGTGTATAAAAGATGTACGTTCTGTAGTAGTAAGAAAACCGCAAAACTCGGTTTCTTTGTAGGCAGGTTAATACCACTTACTGCTTCACATATTCGCTGCACAATTCTTGGATCTTTTTAGGAAAGCCTAAAATATAAAGCGCTATAACTATCACCAGGTCAGCTGTTTTAAGATGGATTACTTCGTGGATTTTCAGTCAAAAATGTTTGAACACTATTTAAAATGTCTTCTCGTTTTCTAGGGAATCCTTTTGTTGCCAGCTATTCTATCCACCTGCAAAAATAAAAACAGTTATTTCACACAGTTTAACATCTTACCTAACTAAATTAACTTCACTGAGATTTTTTGTATTGTGCTATTTATTGAAAATTTAAACGGTTTCTTTCGTATTTTCAATCTGCGTATTCAAAATTTGAACGTATTTATACGTGGTACTCGTTACAGAAAACATGTCCTAAGGATGGGAGAATATCTTTTACATCTTATAGAAAATTAAATATTTATTTAAGGGGTAATATATAATTGTAGTTAATTTTCATAAAATATGCTAGTTAATAGGAGAAAGTGGTGACGTCAAAAGGGGATAATATTTTGTTATCTCATTTTACAAAAAAGCATATTACATCAGCTAATTGTGTTATGAAGGTTGTTAAAAATAATCAATCAGCAATCTTAATAAATAAAATTATGTATTAGGAATTTTAACTAAAGTTCAAACGTCGACACATTTCCTGAATTAAGAAAAAGTTCATAAGAATATTGTTTCGGGAGAAGACTATGAAAAATAATTTGTCGATATTTCAGGAGTGAATATTGAACTCTTCTATAGAAGTTTTTTTTTAATAGTTATATAAAGTAACAACAAAAATGACTCTGAGATAGCGCGT
>NW_027313705.1:0-20068 GCF_040954645.1 Diabrotica undecimpunctata
CAGAGTAATGAATTGCCAAACTAGAATTACGCTGGTTTTATACGTAGGTCGATATTCATAAGACGACTTTATGCAAAAAAGTTCAGCGACGCTCACAAAAGTGACTTATTTTGCTATGAAAAGTTGTACAACAGATTTAAAATATTATTCTATTGTCGTCCTAGCCTTAAAATAGGAGGAAAGACAGAAAAAAATTAAGTGAAGTGATTGTAGATGCAATTGATTGGATTCTCCGTCGCATGGTGACTGTCAAAAATCACTACTCACTTATAATTAGAGACCGGAACACAATACAAAAGAAAAACAGTAGTACATATTATGTGCATACATTTTTTTAAAGAGTATGTAGTAAATTTATGCAAATGTGCAGACGTTAGTTAATCATCTTATTTATAAATTTGGCATTTAAAAAACCAGTTCATATAATAATAATCATCTCAAATACCTTTCTGCTAGTATTTAAAAAATTCGTTCTTTTTATATAGATTAAAAATTCAGTAATAACTAAAGTATAATTTTAACATTTATTTATTTTTAATATAGTTGATTTTAGGATAAAAGAAAGACTCGAAAGGTATGGCAGAGGATTCGAATAACTGAAAATAAAAAATAAGCTAAACAGGGCTCACACAACAGCTGCAAAGAGAAATCGCTAAAAAGTAAAAAACGAATCAATCAGTAAGTACCTGAGAGAACTAACTGATGATGAATGCACCGATTAACTTCCTCTGGAAGGCGACCAGAAAGATAAATAAGCCAGTCCAACATATACCTCCTTTACGAAAAGAAAAGCAGAACATGGGAGCGAGAAATCCCAAAGCGAGATAGTTTATTCGTTCGCTGATTAATTTAGAAAAATATATTTCAACCAAACCCTGGTGAAACTAATGTAGACGATGAACGAGTAGATACTGATTATATTTAACATACAATTTGAATGCTACAAAAGAAGTTCAAAAATTAATCAAGAACACCAATACAAAAAAAGCGCCTGGGTTTGATCTGATCAGTGGTGAGACACCAAACTAAAATTACCTAGAAAAAGCCATAGTAAAGCTTACTACCCTAATAAATGCATCTTTTAGACTTGAATATGTTTCCATCCTTTGGAAAGCTGCAGAGGTCATAATGATACCCAAAGTAGGACAAGATAACCATGAATTAACATCATACAGGCAATTTTCCTTACTAATCTCAAAAGGTGTTTGAAAAATTGCTACTACGAAGATCCATCAAATAATAACTGAAATAGAGAAAGCATTAATAAGGTGACACAATTTGTTCAGCAGTATTTCTGGATATCGCAAAAAGCCATTTGACAAAATATGACACGAAGACCTGTTAATGAAACTAAAGAAAAATATTTCCTATGCAGCTCATTGAAATATTGCAGTCATACCTACACCAGCGAATATTTTAGAGTTAAAATGGCAAACAAGTACTCTGAGTTAAAGCCAATAAACGTAGGGGTTCCACAAGGTAGCGTTCTTGAACCAGTACTAAACCTTTTGTTATACATCTTGACATTTCCGGAGAGAGAAAACATTTAACTAGCCACATTTGCTGATGATACAAACAGTCCTGACAATAGGAGCAACTATAGAAGAATCTACGGTTAACATACAAAATGCAAATTAATGGCATAGAACGCTGGTCCAAAAAATGGCGTATACAGTTTATTGAACAGAAATCAGTTCATATTAACTTTACTAACAAGAAAAATCAATTATTTCCCAATTATCTTAAAACAACAGCATTTTTTCCTAATAAAAAAACGGTTAAAAGAAAACTGAACAGTTGAAAATAAAGTACAAAAATATGTATTGGCTGATAGATAGGTTACTCTCAACTTTCCATCCAGAATAAAGAAACTGATTTACAAAGAGATATTGAAACCGGCGTGGACCTATGGCCTGCAATTATGGGGCTGTATCTAAAAAAGCCATTAATGAAATTTTAAAAACGCTCCAGAATCCGAAATACTAAGGAATATTGTAGTTTGCTCCTTGGAATATTCGGAGCAATTCCAATTTCACAAACTTCTGTTATTATTTTGACAACAATTTTTTATAAAACAATTGACAATAATTTGTTTTTCAAAATAGTATGCTTTCTATCTATGTTAATCTGTGTATAAATGTTTGTAAATCAAAAAACTTCTTTTAACACTAATAGAAGTTATTGGTGCATTTTTAAACTTCTTTATGTTGGAAAGGCAGTAGTTCGAGATCTTGTACAGCATCATCTTGATGAACTTTCGTATACATTGGTTTGGTGAAACAGTGAGATATGTACCTTAATTGTAGCAGTAATTATTTCTAGATATATTTGTCAATAATTTTTTTTTTCGACCAAAGATGGGTGTCGATTAAACAAGCCTCATATAAAAGAATATTTGTGTCAAATGTTACCGAGACTAGCGTCAAAAATAAATAGAACACAATTGTTTTGAAAGGCTCAATAAGAAATAAAGACATTAAATTAAATAAGGAAATATCTTAAAAATAGTAAGAGCAAAAAAGAAATACGGAAATATCCTGTATACATGTCGAACAGTAGTATGGACGCAGATAGAAATAAAAAACGTTATTAATTATTAAAAAAAGAGATCATAAAGTCAAGCAAAACAAGTAAACGCCAGTCCCAAAACTACCTCATTTCATTTACTTTATTTTAGAGACGAATTTCTCGACTTGAATGATCTAAAAAATACGACCAGAACGAATATATGTGGATTTGAGAAGGCGATATAGCTGTTTTCATCTGCCTACTCACTTTGTGGACACAAAATATTAAATACGCGTATATCATAGTACGGTCAGTGTTTCGATATTTCAGTATCTCTATACTTCATTACTTTTAATATTGTGCAGGATATTCTTACTAACACTACTGATACTAAATTCTTGGACTCCTGGACAAAAATTAACGCACCCACTTTTAATTAATCTAAATATTTTACAATATGAACACAAAATAAAAACTAAGTTACATTGAAAAAATAATAAACAAAAACCTACAAATAACTCCAACATGACTTTATCATGACCTTAATTTTGCCTTATTGTTTCTTTAAAAATTTGTTTTTGCCGGAAATGCGTAAATAAGCTAGCATAACTCCAAATTGCAAAAAGAAAAAAAATTCAGTAAAGTAACACAATAAAAATGCATCTGGGTCAACACTAATACCGTGTAGGCCCTCCTCTACTTCTTATGACTGCATTTATGCGTCGAAGCATGCTTGATATCAAATATTCAACAAAAGCTTGCAGAATCTGCTAGTCCCATAGATGATATAGGATTCATGTCCGGACTGTTAGGTGGCCACTCTAATAATGGAATATCAACATCATGTAGGTAGCCAATAACCTGTCGATCCACATTGAGGACGAGCGTTGTCTTGCGTAAATAAAAAATTAGGTCCAAGAAACGGAGCAAAAGGCATTACATGTTCGACAATAATGTTGTCTAAGTAATAATGGGCATTTCATAGACCTCGTACGTATGGGGACCAACTCCGTAAGAGCTTCAAAACAAATTTCCACCCCCAAAACATTTTAGAGCCATCACCAAAAGGTAGTTTAGGAGAGATATTGCAGCTGGCAAAACCTTTCTCCTCGCCTTCGCCAGACACGTTCACGACCATCTGGAACTTTTAGGCTTACTCTAGTCTCATCGGAGAAAAGAACTCGTTTCCAATCATCGATGGTCCAATTTTGATGCAATCTTGCAAAAATTCAATCTCTGAACCCTGTTGCTCAATTCTGCTTCATGTAAAACGTCTTCTAACTGTTCGAGACGATATCACGACATTTCGAACATCTGCTAGTTAATTTTTTTAGCAAATTGCTGGTGACTCTCATATCTCTGAGAGCACGTTGTCTCAAAAAACGATCATCAATTTGATTAGTGCAACGTTTTCGCCCTTGCTCTGATCTTCGATGGTACGGCCCTGTTTCATTATATCGCCTCACCTTGCGACTGATGCTGGAATGTCTTCCTAACAAACCTGCAACGTATCGTATTGAATATCCTTCATCTAGGAGAGTCGATGCTCGCACTGCCTCCTCCATTGACAAAAACCCGATTGGAAGTTGATGGCTCTGACTGTTTCATTAACTCATAAAACCGAAGAGCTTTTTTCCTGTATTAAATAACTACTTATAGGAATTCTTCTTTTGAATTAGTTCCTCAATCCAAATTGCGATGACTCTTTCTGTTTTTTCTAATAATGCATCCCTTGAGTAAGATGAAAAATTTGGCTCTTAATTTTTGTACCAGAAATTTATAGATCATCTATATAGCAACTTCATTCTTCTCAATTGCCCTTACAGTTGATTAGCCTAAATTAAAATGAATGTTTTTCAATTGCCGTAGATCCTTCTCCTTCTCCTAAGCGATCTAAAATTGCAATTTTCGTTTCCAATGAAATTGATTGTCTTTGATGTTTTTTTTTCTCCATTGTACTCTTTTGACGAAAAGTATGTAATAGACATGCAGTGTTTTATAAGAGATAATTTGTCTTGGGGGATTTTAATGTTTAGAGTCCAAGATGGAAAGGATTTCATGAATGAGAATGTTGGTGAATAAAGAAACAATGCCAAAAGTAACTAGTATATCTGAGGGTGAAATAGAAATGTTTTTCAGAAGATCAATGAAGTGAAAAGAGTTTTTGGCAAAGCACGAAGCTTTTTCGGCTATTGGTTGTAAGAATAAAAGCGAGATGTTTTTGCCAGTTTCTGAGTGAGGCAGTTGTAATGCACTAACGATGGGGTCTTAGGGGAACATTGGGCTTATGGATTTTTGGAAGGCCGTATATCTTTGGAATTCGGGATGATTTTTTCTCTGGGTATAAGAGATTTTTTGATATCTGGAGGTAGAATAGACTTATTTATGATGGACTTGGTCGTTTTTTTCTAGATAGGTGGTGGGGATCGTTTGGGACGCGTTTTGTATTATGTGGGATTTGAGAAGTTCGAATATTGTAACGTTATAAAATTTCACATCTTTATTAATTTATATTTAAAATAATTATTTTATTTTAATTTATTTATTAATTCCTTTAACTTCAGTTTCTCTTTTTTACTATTTTTTTATTTAAAAAGTAGTTGGCGCCCTCTCTTTCTCCCTCTGTCTTTCTTTTTCTTTCTCTTTCTGTCAGGTAGAATAAATATTCGCACTCTCTCTCTCTCTGTCCGGTAGACTAAATATTCTGTTCTGTGCTGACAGAAAAGCTAATTCTATGATATAGGAACATCCTATGACATCTGTGCTTACTTCATTCAGTCCCCCTACTTTCTGTACAGTCTACTTTTCTAACGTAGTGGGAATATAATTTTTTTGCCTCTTTTTGAAATTTATAAAAGAAGGCAAACATTATTATAAGATATCATTTTTATGGTCTACAAAATTCTCTTGGGGTAAGTACGTTCTTAGTAATCTTTTTTTCTATCATTTCGAAAGCACGTTTTCTCGATTATAGGCATCTAGGGATCTGAACAGAATTTTTGCTAAGTAATAATAATTATATTTTCATTTTATCCGTGCCATTCGGTATTTGTTTAATTGTAATTTTTGTAAAATGGCAAGGAAGTTAAACCCCTTTTTGATGTGTCTAATACCAGTTGTTGTATTTTTAGTTTATTGACAACATTCAAATTTTAATATGCGGCTTTATTAACCATATTGAAGAATTATTGGCAAAATTTAATTGACCCTATTCAAGAAATTTATTAACCACTTAATCACGATGCTACATCTACATGTTACAACTACAGCTCTCCGGAGGACATAACATCTAATTGGGAGGACATACAAGCAGCTCACTAAATTATTGTTAATCTTTGGCAGGGTTTGATTATTGTTTCTTATTTTTTTTAATAAATATGTTTGGTTTAAAATTTGTTTTATTTGCTATCAGCTAAGAGCTCAGGTTCAATCCCTAGTTTAAGACAAGACGAACTCACACTTGAGATACTGAGCTAGACAAGGCATAGACGATAAGCTCCCATAGGATGATTGAGGTATTATTTTTATAATCGTACTTTATATTATCTTTGGTAGTCTTATCGTTATAAACATTTTGTCAAAATATTTCGTCATAATATTTCATCAAAATATATGTCAGATAGGTTACAGAGTAAGTTATAAAGCTGAAATAAAAGTATGCGGTTCGAAAAAAAGAGGATAGATATAATAAAAAAAAGTATGTAGACGGAATGAAAGTCTGAATGGAGAAAATAAGAGAGAAAAGAAATAAATATCTGGACCAAAAACCCTTTGAAAATTATAGATTAAAATTAAACTTTATAAAAAAATTAGAAAAGCAATAAACACCGTCTCGTTTATTTTTGTATTCATAATCCCCATTTTTGCCAAATTACGCAAAATCGCAAATTATAATAGAAAAAATATAATTGACTCGCTTGTTTTTTGAAGTTGTAAATCAGTTCAATTTAATTAGAAAGGCGATGAAAAAGTTTGTTTATAAACTGAAACATGTGGGCTAAGGTGAAAAACAGTGGAACACTAAACAAAGTATGTAAACCAGAAATTAATCAACGTTACTGATATTTTTAAATTAGATCGCAGATAAACAGGTAAACGTATCAAAAATTAGAGGTAAGCAGTTAAGTTGGTCTGTTTTCAAATACATAATAAAATCTAGTTTTTATTTAGTCCAGTTGAAGTGAACCAGAATAGAGCCTTAATAAGTTAAGTAACACGAGGTAAGATAAGAGACGCGCTATCTCAGAGTTACATAATAAAATCTAGTTTTATTTAGTCCAGTTGAAGTGAACCAGAATAGAGCTTAATAAGTTAAGTAACACGAGGTAAGATAAGAGATAAAAGGGGAGTAAAACTGTATAGAAGAGCAAACTGCACAGTGAATAAAACACATAAATACCATTACACATATATATATATATATATATATATATATATATATATATATATATATATATATATATATATATATATATATATATATATATATATATATATATATATATATATATATATATATATATATATATATATATATATATATATATATATATATATATATATTATATATATATATATATATATATATATATAATAAAGTTTTATATTGAGGTTGCAGTAATAATAATGACTGCAACCTCAATATAAAACTTTATTTTACATAACGTGTCAGTCAATAATACCTAACTACTTTATATATATATATATATATATATATATATATATATATATATATATATATATATATTAGCATTAGACCTTGGGGAGAGGATGTAGGGTACATACACTATACACTGATTTCTCCAAGGCGTTTGATCGAGTCAATCATAATATTTTAATATTTAAACTTAAAAATAGGTGTTGATGGTCCACTTTTTGGATGGCTGAGAACGTATTTGATTGACCGAGTTTAGATGGTGCGTATCACGGATTTTGTTACGGAGGTTTATTCAGGAAAACCCCAGGGTTCTTATTTGGGGCCCCTGTTATTTAACATATTCAGCAATGATAAACACCACTGCTTCCAGCACAGTTCTCTTCTTTTTGCGGACGATCTTAAGTCCTACACAATTATCAATAATACAGAAGATGTGTTAATATCTTCAGCACGATTTTGATCGGTTGAGTGAGTGGTGTATGTTGAATGCCATGGCCCTGAAAGCATCCACGCAAGTGTCACGCTGTTTCTCTTGGAAGATCGAGAGACCCAATGGAATATAATTATAATATACAGAATTAATTTAGACTTAAACTTTTATTTGAATCGCATTATATGTCAATAATTTCCAAGTCTTTACAAATGCTTGGCTTTATAAAAAGATGCACTGGAGACTTTCAGAATATTGAAGCGATTAAATTACTATATTGTTCGTTAGTTAGACCTCTAGAGTATTGTTCTTGTGTTTGGTCTCCATCTTATAATATTTACATATCAAAAATCGAGCCAGTTCAACACAAGTTCTTGAAATATGTAACATATAAAGAGGGTATACCTTTTGAAACCCAACTTGGTATTCTCCCATTGTATACCCGACGATGAATTAAAGATGCAAAGATGCTTTATGGCATAATTAATTCTACAGTCTTGTGTCCTCAGCTACTTGAGTAGGTTGGTCTGCATGTACCTCTCCGTAGAACACGATTAAACCAAACTTTTTCTGTTCCTTTTTACAGAACCAACTATGCATATAATTTTTTATCTCCAGCAATATTCAAGATAGGCAAATATTCACCTAGATCCTAGATTTTTTTAAACCGAAGGCCGAATTCATTTCTGGTCTTAGGCATGTATTTATTTGAGTGGCTGTGGAATAGGAAGTCATCATTTTGATATGTAAAACTAAATAATGTAATGTTTATATTTTATTTTGTTTTATTGTATTTTTAATTAGCACACATATAGATGACCAAGTGGTAACGGCTCAAGATGAAGAAGATCTGTGCTATATGCTCCGAAAATTAGAAAAGGAATACACAAAAAATGGACTGGAAATAAATTTAGAAAAGACCGAATATTTAACAACAGAGCAAGAACCAGTGAGAAACTTGGAAATGGACGATAATAGAGAAATTAACGGCACTGAAAAATTCAAATATTTAGGATTTATACTCTCAAAAAATGGAACCACCGAGCAAGAGATAACCAGCAGATTAGCACAGACAAGAACATGTATTAAACAAATGAACGGGGTACTGTGGGATATACAGATTACCAGAAATACAAAGAAGAGAATTTATAACACCTTGGTAGGCAGTATAATGACCTACGGACCAGATAATTGGGTAATAAATAAACGAGGCAGGTCAAAAATCACAGGAACTGAAATGGAGTTCATGAGAAGAAGCTGCAGAGTGACAAAAATGGATTGCATCAGAAATGAGGAGATAAAACAAAGAATGGCAGTAGAACAAGACATACTTAGCTACATCGAAGAAAAACGTTTAATTTGGTATGGACATGTGAGAAGAACAGATCATACAAGGATAGCAAAGATTTCGGATTGGAGCCCAATAGGAAGGAGGAAAAGAGATAGATCCCAAAGATCATGGAGGGATGAAGTGGACGAGGCCATGGAAAGACGAGACCTCAGAGATGGAGAATGGCAGAACACAAAGGACTAGAGACGTTGGCTGAAAGAAGGAAGGCGGCGACAGCTGTAAAAATCCTTATATAGATAGATAGACACATATACATTTAAAAATTTTAGGTAGGTATACATTGAAAATTTCTTTGAAATAGGTATATTGGAATATAACTATTGTAAACAATGATAATATTATTGACGGGCAGCAGCCCGTTGAAAATAAATAAATTAAGTACATCTATCTCTTTGTCTTCATGCTCAGGTTAGTAAGTGTTGTTGGTGTTTAGTGTTGTGTCTATCCACCTTTATTGCAATTTTTCGCAGCCTAATTGTTCTTTTCTATCAATATTCTGCTTCTTTTGTTCCCTTTTTTTGACATGTTTTATGATTCAGTATATCTGAATTCTTTTAGTCTGGGCATCGTTTAACCTGTTGCTTGCGGTTCATTTTTCACAATATATAGATAGCTTAACAGAAAATGGTAATTTTAAAGTAATACTCACTTATGTGTTGAAAACTCCTTAGTTGAACCAACCGTCTGAAACAATACAAAGAATATATCAGTTATTTTAAACAAGAGCAAGTTTAAGATTTGCTTCATAAAAATAAAGGGACCGAATTATAGACATTTTAGATGACTTGAGAGAATAAGCTGGTGCGGATGATGACTTTAAAAAAGTAATATCCGGTTGTGTTGTTGGTTATATTTTTTTTTATTTTTTTTATTAAACTTTAATTTGAGTTATGCTTAATTAAATTTGGCCCAATAGTTTAAGCAAAATTAACGATTAACGATATTTGCTAAATTGTTGTTTGTTACAGACTAATTTCAGGGCTTTCTTATGCAGTTTTTTGGTTTAAAATACCCATTGTTTACATCTTCTTCTTCAAGTGCCCTCTCCGCTACAGAGTTTGGCAATCATCACTGCTATTCGTATCTTTGAAGCTGTTGCTCTAAATAATTGGTTAGATGTGCACTGGAACCAGTCTCTTAAATTGCGGAGCCAAGATATACATCGTCTCCCCACGCTTCGTTTGCCCTGAATCTTTCCTTGGATAATTAACTGGAGCAATCGGTACTTTTTCCCTCTCATCACATGACCAAAATATTCCAACTTTCTTCTCTTGATGGTGATCAACAGCTCCCGTTCTTTGTTCATTCTTCGAAGAACTTCACTATTTGTTACTTTGTCGGTCCAAGGTATTTTCAAAATTCTTCTGTATATCCACATTTCGAAGGCCTCTAGTTTATCAATATTGCTCTTGTTTAAAGTCAAAGTCTCTACTCCGTACAGCAGTATCAAGAAGATGTAGCATCTCATTTTCAGGTTTAAGTTAATGTCATGACTTCCTAGAATGTCCTACATATTAACAAAAGCAGCTCGAGCCTTTCCAATTCTAGTTTTTATTTCTTCTGTGGTGTCATTGTTGTTATTAACGCTTGTTCCCAAATATTTATATTTGTGCACCCGTTCGATTTCGTTATTGTGAATGTACAGGCTTGCATTCAATCTTTGTTTTTTTGAAATAATCATGAATTTCGTCTTCTTGACGTTCATTGTTAACCCTTTCTCTTCACTAGCTGTGACTACCTTGTTTAAAATGGCTTGCAGGTCTTCTACTGTCTCCGCCATTAAAACCGTATCATCTGCGTATCTAATATTATTAATTGGTTGGCCGTTAACTTTTATCCCAATCTCTTCTTCCTCCAATGCTTTCTTCATAATTTATTCCGAATAGAGATTAAATAGCAATGGTGACAGCACACATCCTTGTCTAACTCCTTTTTTAATTTGAATTTCATTTGTTGTGCTATTTTCGATGCGTAAGACTGCTTTCTGATTATAATACAGAGTAGATATTATTCTTATATCGCGAGTGTCTAACTGTTTAGCTTCCAAGATCTCTAAAAGTTGGTCATGCTTGACGTTATCAAACGCCTTGTTGTAATCAATGAAACAAGCAAATACATCTTGATTCACATCCAAACACCTCTGTGTCAAGATGTTAAAGGCAAATAATGCTTCACGAGTTCCATATCCCTCCCGGAATCGAAACTGAGTTTCTCCTATATATTCTTCCAATTTTCTGTAAATTCTATTGTGATCGATGATCACTGCACTGCTTAGCATGTGCTTTCTTGGGTAGAGGGACAAACGTTGATCTTAGCCATTCTTGAGGAATTATACTGTTTTCATAAATCTTGTTAAATAAGTCTACTAACAAGTGGATTCGATCTTATCTTCGTCTATCAACTTTAGTATATCCGCTGGTAGCTCGTCTGGTCCTGGAGCTTTCCTATTCTTTGATGACTTCACCGCTTGCATTACTTCTTCTTTGCTTATTTCTGGACCTGTCTCCTTTGGAAAATTATCACAAGGAGGCTGCCTTTGATCGTCAAACAGTTCTTTTATGTATGTCTGCCAATGTTTTAGTTTCTCCTCTGTTTCCATTATCATGTTCCCTTGTTGGTCTATAAGTACTGTCTGCTTCCTGTTTCTGTTGTTGATCATTTCTTTAACTTTCTTGTGAAGATAGAACGAATCATATTTGGCTTCCAAGTTTTCAATCTCCTTACATTTGTCTTGTAACCATC
Source organism: Diabrotica undecimpunctata (assembly GCF_040954645.1). NCBI lineage: Eukaryota > Metazoa > Arthropoda > Insecta > Coleoptera > Chrysomelidae > Diabrotica > Diabrotica undecimpunctata. Next base: position 11,689 of record NW_027313705.1, read on the forward strand.
CATTCTTTCTGTTTCTTTGGTTTTTCTCTCTTCAGAATATGTTTTAGAGGACTCCAGCACGTTCTTTTTAATAATGGCCCAGTGTTTATTAATGTCTAGTTCTGGTATCTTCTCTGTCTTTTCAAGTTTTTCAAGATTTGCCTGAATGCTTGTTTCTACCTGATGTTTAATTGTTTCATCATTTAAACGATTGATATCTATTACTTGTTTGGGCTTAGGTGTTTGTACTCTTTTAAGTTTTATTCGGAATTGTGCCACTACTGGATTGTAGTCTGACCCTATATCTGCTCCTGGATACGTTTTCACAGATTCGATGGTGTTTTTATATCTGTTGTTTACTGCTATTTGCTTAATCTATCTCGAAGTTATTTTTTGACAAAGGAATTTCTGTTAATCTATGTAGCATGCTAATTGTGTATAGTGGTCTCAGTATAGATAGGTTTATGAAATACGCAGAACTCATGTTCGTTTTTAGTCTCAAGTCTGATAATTTTTAAATCTAGAAAATGTATGGATTGATTCAATATGCTTATGCAGTCATCCCCGCGTAGGCAGAAATAATTATGAATGAACATAATGACTAGAACAAGGTTCCTTGACAACATCGATGAAGACATGAAAAATATAAGAATACGTGATTGGCGGAGAAAGGCGATGGATAGGGATGACTGGAGAGAAATTTTTGAGGAGGCACGCAGTGTTGTATAGTCAGAATGATGATGATGATGAATGATCATAATTCAAAATTTCTGTATTCCATGCTGAACCGAAATAATCACCGTTCCAAGTTTGCTTTAAAATAAGCTTCAGCAACTCTACCGTTAGATCTATCCATCGGCTTGCAATATCAGCACCTGATGCTTTTACTCACTTCTAATATATCTAATTATCCTTATTTCGTAGAAGCTGCCATTACTTGAGAACCTTTAGATACAGAATATTTATTTCTCCAGAGCACGGCAGATCTTCCTAAGAGAAACAGAATACAGATTAAATAATGTTTACGCGCTATCTCAGAGTAGTTCTTTTTCTGATAGTCTGCTTAGCGTCTTATAGTGCCTATGTAAGCATTATTGGCGAATGGATTTATATAATTTCTATTACCAGTTTTAAATAATTTCTTAATATTTTCGCTGTGGCTTAAAAGCCATTGCTGCCATATTGCACTTTTGAGGAAAATACACATTTTGAAGAGTGTATCCGAACTGGACTAAAGTGTATGTTTGCACACCGTTTGTTCTAAGTACCTACGCAATAACAAACTGTATAATAAGACTGAGTTTTACAACAGCGTTCAAAATTTATTTGAAGCCCTGAATAGCACAAGGAGATAATCAAGTATAACCCACAATTGAGCATCGTATCTTATATGTATACGATGGCCTATTCATATTCATGTACATCTATTATATCTACATATACTGAATAAGATTAAGATATGATACAAAATACTGCCTTTTATATCTATTTCGTATTCATAAAAGTTGTCTTTAGAATTTTAAGTACGTATTTTATAAGCACAGGACAGGACTTGGGTCTTAATGATACATTAATTTTTTTATATTTATCGATAACCTATCGGTGCTATGTACCATTTTAGATTTAAAAATGACACGTGACGTACCCTTCCGGCGATAATAAAATCATACTTATGATTAAGATTAACATTATTAGAAAAATCAGTTATCAAACTTACTTAGTACCCAGGTTTGACCGCTTAGTTTTGCTACGCCAAGCATTCGACTTCCTCTCTAGAGCCGTCATCAGAGCCTAGTCCAGGGTCACTTATGTACACACCACTGGGATTTTCTGACTACGCAAATGACTTCTCTACTACCCTCATAGATTCTATAGTCAGTATGGTATCAATCAATGTAATAGTGAAATGATCTAGCAATTGTTTAGTAATAGTACTAGGAGACTGAGATCGCGGAATAGGTCCTGATACAGATTTCAGAGAGTGAATCGAAAGATTTCCACTGTTGATTCTACAAGGCAAAATTGAAGACATGGGAGGCCCTGGACCTTGGGCGTATAAATCTTATGAAATGGACTAGTCTAACGTCAACTGATCTATTTTGAGCTGCTGTAAATAGAATAAGATAGGTCAATGTGTTGTCAACATCACTAGAAAATAGGCACCTTTAGGAGAAAAACAAATTCTTCTCGACATCTAGGTTCTACAAACGTCAATAATTAAGTATAAATTCAAGATAATAATGAAAATGTATATGATGAATAAATTCTATAGGTATTATATTTAACAAATTTTGAAAATTAAATGATTTTTTAACACGTTAAGCGCCACCGTGTTAAAAAAAACACAGTTCTGGGGGCCACTGTGAAAAATTCATAAATATGTATCAAAAATGCCATACTTAACTGTATCTTTTATAATTTATATGTTATAATGTTATTTTCTTATATAAACATTGTTGTATTGAAATGGATACAAGCGGCCCATTTTCATAAATTGACGCTGGTGGCCACTTGTTTCGATTTGGATTCAGCGTTATAAACACGTTTGTTCTTATTAGATTTTGTTGGTCGCGAGTATGTTGCGGACACATTTGCGAAGTGTCTTGTGTTGTGTGTGCATATTATATTGCGTTATCGTGACTCAGCGTTACAAACACGTTTGTTTTCCTATCAAGAAAAGGAAGCTTATGAGGTCTACTAAAAACCAAAAGAAGACAAATATGGAAAATGCCAATTTGAATGTTTTTTCCGGTAAGTTCTCTAACCCTAATTTATCTTTTTTATTAGTAAATAAATACTATGCATGTTTTAGTTTCCGATAAGTATATAGACGACACAACAGAAGGTGGAAAGCTTGAACAATCATGCAATGTGCCCTCTGCTTCTAGAGATATTTCCAATCAAGTGAAAGATGAACTATCGGACCAGAAATCTGGTCCGATATATATTATTTATCTGTATTTTTTAGATTCCAATGCACATATAAATGAGACCATAGAAAATGTAATAAGGTTAGGAAATCTAGACGATATGGAAAGTACTGATACAGAAAATGAAGAATCAGATAATAAAAGCCACGGAATAAATGCGAAAAAAAAAAAAATGCGAAGAACAAGTATCATGGACGCAGTTTGGATTCCGCGATTCCTTAGGCACCCGAGAGGCTCTATTCGCTGTCCAAGTGCTTATGCAAAGATGCAGGGATGTTAACTGTGATGTGTATACTTGTTTTATCGACTACAAAAAGGCATTTGATAGAGTAAAGCATGATAAACTTATAAACATCTTGAAAGAAGTGGGGTTAGATGTTAGGGACTTAAGAATCACCTATAATTTATATTACAACCAAACAGAAAATATTAATGTGGATGACCAATTGACAGAGGCAGTCTCCATAGATAGAAGAGTAAGACAAGGATGCATTCTGTCCCCGGTGTTATTTAATATATACTCTGAACATATCTTCGAGCAAGCGCTAGGCGAACTACAAGAAGGCGTATTAGTCAACGGAATACGTCTAAACAACATTAGATATGCCGACGATGCAGTAGTTTTTGCAGATAGTCTAGACGGTTTGCCAAGAATAATGTCGCGTATATCAGATATAAGTAGAGAACACGGACTTGATCTTAATACGAAGAAAACAAAGTACATGGTAATCAGTAAGCGCGAAATATTAAATACACAGCTTTTGGTTAACCAACATCCAATTGACAGAGTGGACAGCTACACATACCTTGGTACCAACATTAACAGCCAATGGAATCACTCCAGTGAAATAAAACAACGCATAGGAAAAAGTCTCTTTTCAGAAGTCACGATTTACCACTTGCTACCAAAATCTCTCTCATTAGATGCTATGTATTTTCTACGTTATTATATGTGACGTGACGGTGGATCGTGTGACTAATGTTGACGTCCTACGTAGAATAGGCAAGGAATGCGAGATTATTAACACCATCAAAGAGCGCAAACTAGAATATCTTGGCCATGTTATGAGGAGTGAACAGAGATACGGCTTGTTGCAACTCAGTCTTCAGGACAAGGTATTTGGAAATAGAGGACCAGGGAGAAGAAGAATATCTTGGCTTCAAAACCTGAGAAAGTGGTTTAATACATCGACAACCGGACTATTCAGAATAGCACCAAGCAAAGTTAGGATAGCCATGTTGATCGCCAACATCCGGAACGGATAGGCATCGTAAGAAGAAGAAGAAGAACGGAATAAATGCACTTTCTTGGGATAAGTTTACGTTATCGAGGCTAAAAATATTTGATTTTTCCAAAAAAAATCCAGGCGTAACTGAAGATATACTGACCAACTTCAAAGAAAAAAAAGAACTGGATTTTTAAAAATTTTTCATAGCTGATGACATTATAAACTATATGGTAAGTGAAACAAACATACACCCAATCTATAAAGTCTCAGGCTAATACTTTACCCCATGCTCACATAAAAAGTTGGTATGATACCACTTATAACGAAATGAAACTTTTCTTGGCAGCATTATTGTGGATGGGAATTGTCCGGTTACCTCAAGTCATAGATTATTGGTCGAAAAATAACATATACATAAATAAGATAAACTCTCTTTTATCGAGAAACAGATTTGAAATACTAGTAAGAACGTGGCATTTTTGTGACAACTCTAATCCTTCACAAGATGATCGGCTATATAAGATCACGCCCTTGATAAATATGCTGATAGAACGTTTTCAATACGCCTATGTACCAGAAGAAAATTATTGTATTGATGAGACACTAGTTCCCTTTCGTGGATGTCTAAGCTTCAAGCAATATATTCCTAATAAACGGCATAGATTTGGAATAAAATTGTACAAATTGTGTCTTCAAGGCGGTTATACATATAACCTGAAAGTATATTGTGACAAAGATAAAACTAGCAATAAAAATATTTCCGGGGCCACTAACACTGTTTTGGAACTGTCAGAAAATTTACTTGTCAAGGGGCGGACTGTTTACACAGACAATTTTATAGTAGCGTTTCTTTAGCCCACGAGCTTCAAAAGAGAAAAACACATTTAGTGGGGACGTTACGTTCAAACAGAAAAAATAATCCTCCTGAAGTTGTGAAAGTAAAGTTAGAGAAGTATCAGTCTACGAGTTTACAAAGCAACACAGGTTGTACTGTTTTGAAATGGAAGGACAAAAAAGATGGGTTATTTCAACAAAACACAGCAATTCAATGGCTCATGTAAGAAGACGTGGCGAGGAAATAGAAAAACCCATAATAATTTTAGAGTACAATAAATGTAAAGCCTTTTGTTACGTCCCTCCACATATATTCTCAGTTTTATTAATAATTTTTATTATTTTATTTTTATATTTAATTCTTTACTTAACGTGTGTGTATGTCTTGTCATCGTGAGTGAATTAATACGGACCTGTACAGTCCCCCCCCCCCTACTCTTAAGGGAGCAAGCTACGGGACGACACGCATGTTCAATCTTAGTTTAGAGATAGTCTTGTATAAATCGGCGCAACAAACACTTCAGTATTTTAACCTGACCACGTGACCTTGTGAGATTTTGTTCCCGAATCAACCCAGTGCACTGAGGAAGAAAAGGAAGTATTACATCAACATCACAGGTACCGTAATTTGATTGCATACACACACAGTATTTATATTAATTGATAAATTTACATATAACTTATTTTCATATTAAAATTAAGCCAGCACCTAAATAAACAATTATGAGTGAGTGTCTCTTATAGAACTTAGCGCATTCATTGGTCCTTCGAGCCGGATTAAAATTAGTTTAAAGTAATTTATTCAATTAAAAACGTGATCAAATTATATAAAATTTTAAATATATACTGCATAGCTTCTCTCAAGGTCGTTTAAAATCATTGAAAAAATTCCACTAGCGGTACACATCTTGCAACGGATCCGTTAATCCCAAACAAGGTCTCTACCTGATCTATTGTTAAATCGAAGTACAGCCGTTGAAAGTTTCCAAAAACACGTTCAATTTCTGTTACAATCTACAATTTAGAATTATTTAAATACAAGGCCGAAGGTCGGCCGGAACCGTCCATCGAGTGGTACAAAGATGGCGAACTCGTTAGAACATCCCCCACTGACAATAAATCGCACAGGGTGCTTCTGCCTGCAGGATCGTTATTTTTTCCTAGCTGGAGATAATCCGTGAGCATTTTCTGCTCTTACTATAAATACATATGAACTATCTGGTTTCAGCTCGTGGACTACCATATAGGGATTCTGGATTCGATGGGCAGCTATAACCCACCCAGTCTGTAAATCTGGACTCCAATATTCAACAGTATATCCTACTAAAGTATTTTAACCTGACCACGTGACCTTGTGAGATTTTGTTCCCGAATCAACCCAGTGCACTGAGGAAGAAAAGGAAGTATTACATCAACATCACAGGTACCGTAATTTGATTGCATACACACACAGTATTTATATTAATTGATAAATTTACATATAACTTATTTTCATATTAAAATTAAGCCAGCACCTAAATAAACAATTATGAGTGAGTGTCTCTTATAGAACTTAGCGCATTCACCTTTATAGATCTTTCTGATCAGTTGAAGGCATATTCTACTAGTTTACGAAAAGGGATAAAATAGTATCGAAAATTAGCAGTAGAATTACTAACAGGAACTACGCTAATGAATGCGTATTGTGTACATCAGATGGTAACGAAGAAAAAAATGTCCATCACCAAATTCAAAGAACAAGTTGTCACTCAGCTTTTGGACGAAACGCTTACAAGACCTCCTCCACCTAATAACATGAACGAAAATCATATTTTAGTGGATGATAATAAGAAAAGAAGATGTATATCTTGCTATGAAAGGCTAACATACGTCCGTTATGGGAAATATGCCCAAGCCAAATCTTCCCAAACTCGTCACAAATGTAGTGTTTGTAAAAAATTTTATTGTCTCAAATGTTTTTTTATTTCTCATAAATCCAAATTATTAATGTAATAACATACATTAAAAGAGTTTGTATCGATAGCTATTAAGAAGAAATGTGTTATTTGTTTATTTAAATTAATTATATTTTATTTTTAATAAAATGTGTTTAATTATCAACTTGTAAAAAAAAATCGTTGGCCAAAAACAAATTATGAACCAACCAGCCATGCTTTATAAGTTCCCCATTTAATTAAATACAAAACCTGCATTCTTTTGAATACAGCTAGCCTAAAGTGAAAGTATTGCTTTGTAGTCTAGGTGGGATCTGTTTTCGATTGGACATTTTCCATAGGAAGAAGCTATTTTTTTGCTGAAATCCCTTCAGGATGTGCCCAATATCGATAATCACGATATGCGCCAGTCGCAAACCCTGTGCTAAATTTTTTATTTAACAAAATCTGAAAACAATTGAAAATTTCTCATTTTTTTGCTCCTATTTTCGTTTATAATTCGGAAAATATTGATCCTAGAGAAAAAATTATAACAAGTTAAAAGTTTCGTTATTCAATTCTACGCATTATTTCGTTAGCTAGAAATTGAAAATTTAATGTTTATTGTTGAAAAATAGCAATAATTGAAAAAAAAGTACAAAAAAATGAAGTTAATCCTTTAAATGTTTTCGACTTTCTAAACTTAACATACAAGCTCCATATTCCGCCTAGAAAAACCTTTTAATATGTTTAAAACGTGTGCTAAATTTTGTTAAGATCGGTCGGTAGGTTTTGCATAATAATTTTGCAACCCAGCCTACTGGAAAAAAATCGCAAATTTTCAAATTTATAGTAGGCCCTAAATAAGGCCCTTAGATAGTTGCAAATTTTTTTACACATAAAAGAAGGCTCAAACTTTCAAACGCTTTTTATAAAATTCAAATCGGTTCACTAGGAGAGCTTAGAAATTTTTTAAAAGTTTTAAACATTTTTTATATATATTAGGCTTATAAACAAATTGAATAACTTTACGAGATTTAAACATATCAATTTCAAAATCTATACACTTAAAGAACATTAAAAGACGCTTCTTTAACCTTTTCACAAAAAAAGATACATTCGGCTTACTGGTTGCTGAGATATTGAAGGTCAAAGTTGGCATACATTTGCCGTGTAACCATTAGTGATAGAGGGCTCGTTTTTAAACAAATACCCTCATCTTGTCAAGTACTTTTTATATGAAAAGATTTGACGTAGTGCTTTTTATGGCAACATCAATAAAAAAGACAAATAAAAAACCGTTTTCGCGTAAAATGTCGCTCGTAATGCATGAGAGGTGGTGGTGGGGGACATTCTCTCGAAATGTGAATCGGCGAGTTCAAAATCATAGCGTGCGCTAAAAATTGCATTATCTCGGCTTCTTGTTAACCAATTTTGCTCTTTTTTTTTTAATCGATGTCTCGGACGACAAGGATTTCACTCTGAGATAGCGCGT
>NW_027313706.1:0-20061 GCF_040954645.1 Diabrotica undecimpunctata
GCGCTATCTCAGAGTTTTTATGTAAAATATTTATTTTACTACAAATCATTGATTTATGCAGCTGCTAACACAAAACCTTCAGATAACTTCAAAGAAATTTGAAAAAAGATAAACAAAGCCTTTCGAATAAGCGCAAAGTTGTTTGTTTTTTGAACCATAATATATTTACCAATAAATTCTACTAACTACATGGTAGGCATTTCTATGGGTTGTATTATTATTGTTTATTTTACGTGTGTGGAATGCAAAAATAACAAACACAGATTAGCGTATTATGACTGAAATTGCAACTACATTTTAATTTTATTAATTTTTATATTTTACTATTTTGTATAACACTAGCAGAAAAAAGCTCATTTTGGCGCCCCCCAAACAGGGCGTCGGCGTGCAGTGCATCCCTTCCAGGCCCGTTATCGCCGGCTCCTGGAAAAACCTAAAGAAGAAGATGAAGAATCTTTTCTCCAATAAGACATTTAGCACCCATATCAAACTAAGAATTATTATCAGCTGACTTATAAATGCGATTATCCCGAAAACGGTTGAATTTTCAGGTTACTAACAAGTATATCCATTTCTTTGTAAAAATAATGCATCTTTAATAATTTTTTTAACACAAATAGAGCTAACTTAAAGAGCAAAAAAGTTAAGCCCAAATTTATGCCACACATGTGGCATATGTGCCGCCCTCTATTAGTTACATTAAAGTATATATAAAATTACAATTTATCCTACTCAAAAGCATCCAACTGTAAATTTTTGTCCAAAATATTTACAAACGTAAAAGTTATAGCGAAAAATAAAATTTTAAATTTCCACTTATATAACACCCTGTATCTTTCTTAATATCAAAATTTTGTTAAAGCAAGTTGGCTTAAATCGTAATATTTTAATGTGCAGAATCTACGGTTTCTGTTTGTACAATTAATAAGGACTACCCTGTATAATAACTTTTTTCGTGAAAATGATTGCTATGCGTATTTCCAATTTCACGTCGATCGAAAAGCGGTTCTTTAAATTTCTGAGCAAAAACCGGAATTAATGGAGTAAAAGGACATTTTAAAAATATAGAAAAATTAATTTAGTTGATATACTAACGAATTTTCATCAATTGTTGCATAACTGTTGTAAAATAATTTCACAACCAGTAATATGACAAATTATAGTGTAAGGCTAGTCTATAGGTTCAGGAGTTTAAGATCCAGCCCTATATAGAGATGTGTTTAATATAATATTGGTTACCTTTCTATTTGATACGAAGATGTGGCTGCTCCAAATAAGAAACTCGTAGGGAAACGTTTGTTATTGATTACAATGTCACTAGAATAGCTAAAAAATAAAATACGTTAAGTTAAGATAATATGATATCGTCACGGATAAACTTTTCCTTCCTTTCTACTCGGATGTGTGCAAATGTATAATACACAAATTCTTGATATGTATAATACACTGAAAAATTCTTTGTATTGCCAAGTAACATTATTGCCAATTAAAATTCGACAAGAAAATAGCTTCAATACTCGCACGTAATAGTTATGTGCTTCGTTTAAAGTACAAGAGTCCATTGCAGGATCACTACATTCATAATGTACCTAGTTCATCAAAACTCACATTTGTACATAAATTTAAAATTAGCAAAATACATTCATAATAGGTTGAAGTAGTAATTAGCAAAAACAAATATTTTATTTCGTTAATTTATTTTGTAAATTTGGTAAATAAAATAACGCTGCTCATGATGTATATGCATGTTTTTTACATCAAATTAAAAAACTGATTTTTTTTCTTAATATGATAATATAAGGTTGCCTGTTACCAAAACGGTCTAAAATAAGGGGAATAACATATACGGCGAAGACAAGACCTGACATATCTAATACTCCGACGAATATCACGGAAAAGTCTGTTGGATAGGAAGAGAAGCGATAACATAAGAAGAGCATGCAATATAGAAGACATAAATGGATGGGTGTAAAAAACAGAAACAGGAGTGGAACGAACACATTAGTAGAATGGCAGAGGATATGATAGCACGAATAGGACGAGATAAGTCACCAAATGGACGAAGAAGTATTGGCGGACCAAGAAAAAGATGGTGCGACAATTTAAACAATTTAGGAGGCCTAAATAATGAAGACGAAACAGGCCTTTAAAAGCCTACATACAAGAAGCGAAATGAAGAAGAAATAAAAATAAAAAAATCTGGCCTAAACTAAGGAATATTTAATTATTCCATATATTGACATATCTTCTACTGGTAGCACTTACCTAGTGCTGATAATACATAAAATAAAGCACAGTACAAATTTCATCTTCAAATTACAATTAAATTAATCTGTACTCAGAGGTTAATTTATAAGCAAAGTTTTCGCATATTTGCATTATTTACTAAAAGATAGCCAATTTGATATAAATAATCTGAAAGTACTAACAAGTGTGCCTTTGAGTGTTATTTGTATTCATATATAAGTTATACCAATCTTAAAATTATGTTATCAATTTTTTATATTTTGTACCACAAAATTGTACTTTGTTGACATTGATTTTTATAAATTTATTATTACTAATTACAGATAATTAACTTGTACAATGTTGTGGAAAACCATTGTTTTCACTTCTAAATTTGTATTAATTAGCCCAAGTTGATTAGTTGACATCAGAAATTATGAGCTTCTACTACTGTCATGGTTTAAATATATTCCTAAGTTTTTTAGTTAGAAACTTTAAGTAAATAAATGCCTTCAGTGTACACCATCGCAGATGCAGCAGCTGAAAGGTGTGACTATCCACTATAGAAAAGCTTTCGCACAATGTCCCCACATGTGTCCCCAACAAGCAGAATTGCTTATAAAGAGGAAGAAGAAAGAGAAGAAGAGTTGGTAAGACCTTGCCCAAGATCGACAGAAGGAGAGCATTCTTTTTGACAGTCATCCATGACTAGTTTACCGAAGTAGGCTATCGCCTAACGACAAAGACCATACCGTTGATGGAATCATGCCGTTGGAGGTTCCACGTTACAAAAAAAAATGTAAGTTATATGTTTGTCCAAAGAGAAAGGAGTGTATTAATAAGTATGCATCGCCACGTCTCGTCAGCGCTCCGTACACACGCTTCATAACCACAAGTTCCTCTTTCATCGATGCGACTCTTAAGGAGATGGATTGTATTGCCGTCGCCGTAGGATTGGTGTTTAATTTCTAATATCTTGAATATAATTTTGTTTTGTTATTTATTTGTTCCAAATATATTTTTATTTTAATTAAACTGAAGTTTCACTGAGTGTGCTCTAAAAGTCTGCTACCCCGTCACAACAAAAAATCAACGTTGAAACGTTGGAACGCCACAATGCAACATTAAAGACTTACAAGGGGAAGACATAGATGACATAGATCGATGACATCAAAAAAATAACCGGAACAAATTGTAAGTATGTTGCTTAGGATAGAAAATAGAAATATGCTTTATTGTCACTGAAAATTGTACAGTTTTATGTACAAAGCTTACAAAAAGTCAATTGATTTTCTTCGAAACAAGTCTTAGTGCATAGCAGGCTGAGGCTAGTTTTCTTACCTAACAAATCGATGGGAAGGGGACCATTTAAGGTTTTTGTCTATAAAAATATCAAGAAATTTTACAGAATCAACGATACTGATCTGGCTGTTATTAAAAAGCAAGGGTTAAAGAGCTCTTTATAAGATAATTTTAACTGGTCTTATCCCCGTTAAAAGAGAGTAAATTAGAGTCGGCGCACCAGGTTTTTATTTTAAGAGATCAGAAGGTATAATTGCATAAAGAGTTGCAATATTAGAGTTCCTCCAGGTAATACTGGTATCATCAGCGAAAAGAAAAAGAAAAATTTTCCATCGATTTTGAAGTTAGTGATGTCATTTATAAAGATAAGGAACACTAGAGGGCTCAGTACTGGTACTCCCCACATAAATGCTTTTGTGACTAGAGTCAGTATCATTTGCTTTAACTAGTTATTTCCTATTGCTACAAGTAAGGTTGGAACCAATTCAAAAAAAATACCTCGAATTCCGTAAAAATTTAGTTTTTTTATCAAAATGTCATGATTTACACACTCAAAAGCTCTTGAAATAGTCACAAAAAACAGTGGACAGTATAAAGATTATTGTTTAGAGCTTGGTAGACCTTATGTAGTACAGAAAACATAGCCTCGCTGGTACATTTATTGGATAAAAAGCCGAACTGACTTTGTGATAAAATCTGGTTTTTAACGAGAAAGAACATAAGTCGTGCTTTTAAAAGTCTCTTAATAATTTTGGATAGGACCGGTAGTAAGCCCAATGTTCTATAGTTGCACACATTTAGATTTTTTACCAACCTTATGAAGAGAAATAATAATGGCTGTCTTTTGGCACTCTGGAAATATACTTTTTTTAAAGGAATCGTTAATTAGTGAGACCAGGACTTCCAACACATTTTTTGGGAGATTTAATAAATTTTTTATGGATAGTCCATCAGTACTACAGGAAGATTGTTATTGTTTGGATCAGTTCAGATTTATCAACTGGTCTTATAAAGAATGAATTCCGGGACCTTTTTTGAATTGGGGAGATAGGAAATAGGATCTTGTGGCTAAAATAGTTGATGTTATATCTTTACTCACATTAACGAAGTATTTATTTAGATTTTCAGGGTATAAGAGAGGAAATGTTTGAGCTGTGTTAGTATTATTTCGAAGATCGTTTATTATGGACAAAGTTTCTCTTGCAACATTCTGATAGTACATTTTTTTAGCTGTTTTGATTACATTTTAGATAGGGTTCCTCTGTACTTGGAGATATATTCAGTGACAAAAAAGTTGGTCGAAAAATTTCTTGAGGTATAGTAGTGAATGTATATGCTTGGCTGATATGCAGATACCTTTGATAGTCCAGGGTTTGTGATGTTTTGACTTAATGTAATTAAAGGAAATGCCTTATTGAAAATACAGATAAGCCTATCTAAAAAATCACTTAAAATAATAGTCCACGTCCACAGAGGGAAAGTGTCGCCCAGAAGTCAAGCACAATTTTGCAATTTACAAAGTTCTGAGAGGAAAAAAAAATAATAGATCGATGGAAGTCGATCAATGGAGTTGGGAGAGGCCTATGTCCAAAAATCGAGAAATGTTATTGTGTCCCACTGTGATTAACCGCCGATTAGAAAAGACTTAATTTTATTATTTAAATTATTAAGCCATTATCTATTTTTTAAATTGACTGCTCTAGGATGTTGGCTAAAATCAATATTGCAATTTCTACTCCCCAGACGAAACAGTTGGTCTCATTGCTAGTCCCAAAGTAAAAACATCAACTAAGATTATTCTTAATTTTTAGCCCGAATCCTAACTAATGATAAACCAGCATCAGAAGCTTGATTTCTCATCAGATTTAAACAGTTTAAAAGGTCGCGGAATATTATCATGCACGTTATAGTTTCCGGCACGTAGCGTGTCCAGTCCAGCAATCGGACTGCACGTTCACATTTTCATACATATAACGTTTCAGTTTGGTTCGGTTGAAGATATGATCTCGCTTTTCTCGACAAAAAATTATGTACAATTGCTCTTCTACTATTAAACGATGAAGAAAGAAAAACTGTAGTAAAAAGAAGGTTTGAAGTACATCCAATGCTAAGAGAAAGGAGAAAGGAAGGTGAATACTGGACTTTATATAAAGAAAAAATTGATGACGATGAAAAATATTATGAATATTTTAGAATGAATAGGACCTTTACACCTTTAGTTAAAATATACACCTTTAGTTAAAAAACAAAATACTAACATTTAACGAAGCATGCATATCAAACCAAAGAGTATTTTAAAAAGAAGAGGTATCACTTCCGTGCAAAAGTCCTATTGTATATCACTTCCGTGATTAATTGTCCACAAAGCGAATAAAATCACATGCATAAATGACAAAATAGCCTCGAAAATAATTTTTTTAAATATTCTGTATCAAAATCAAACAAATACCTAAATAAACAACGAGGAGAAAACGACGGACCCCCTAATTCACATTATCCGCACTAACAGGTTTCGACTCGTTTCGTAGCTGTCTGCATCAGTAAAATATTGTTTTCGAATATACTGAACGGAAACGTTAGGTGTCTAATACCATACGTTCCGGACAGTGTGAGTTGTTCATACTTAAAAGAATTTTAAATTATATTTTTCGGAAACTAAACGCTACGTGCTGGAAACGCAACGTGCATGATAATATGTCACGACCTCAGAGCCGCACCATCTAATATCTCTTGATGGTAATTTTTATCAGATTCATAATCGTTTTCCTAATGTAATATGTTTTATTGTTTTTATTTTATTATTATTGTATTATATTAATATTTATATTATTTAGCTTGTTTCAGAATGTAGATAATAATACTTGATTGTAGTCACTTTAAAATTTATTAAATTTGGTTCCATATTTTTATGGTTGTAATTTAAATTATAATTTAATTTCATTGTCAACTGAAAAACAAATTAATTTTATTACCTGCAACCTAGATCTTCTTCTTCTTCGTCGTCTTTATAAGCAACTCTGCTTGTTCATTGGCGGATTAATACCTCTAAGGAAGGTTGTCACTCCATCTTTTGCGCAGTCATCCGATATTTCTTCTGCCGATTGGTGACTTATCTCTTGCTATTTTGATGACAACGGGTACTCCTCCTTCTGCTTATGTGGTTATTATATACTTTTTTTTCTATTTTGTGTCCATCATTTATACACTGTACGTTACATTTTCTTCTAATATCTTCACTTCTCTTGTGATCTCTCAGCGTATTTCCTGTTATTTTTCTCTGTACTCTCATCTCTGTCCTTTCCATTAGCTTTGCGTTGTGGCTGTGTCAGGTGTTGTTTTTGAGGCATATGCTAGTATTAGTCTTACACTGGCTTTATTAATTCTTAATTTTATCTCAGTGTTTCACCACTTAGTGTATTAATGCATCCTGCCAGTCTATTTGCTTTTTGTACTTGATCTCTCAGATCTTTTCCAGTTCTTCATAGCTGGACAGTGTAATTCCCAAGTATTTTATTTCCAATATTTGTTCAATACTGATGCCATCAATTTCTATTTTACATCTGGTTGGTTCTTTGCTGACTACTATTGTTTTAGTTTTCTGAGATGAGTTTTTATATTAAATCTGTGGGACCCAGTCTTCGCAGACTATTTTCATCATGGGCTATCAATATTGCGTCGTCTGCGTTACAGGGTATTTTGATTTCTTTGTTTCTCATTTTGTTACCTCTTCCTTTGTTAACGCTTTGATGATTTCATCCACTGATTAAATTGAAGAGCACGGGGCTCAATAAATCCCCTTGTCTTATTCCTCTGTCTATTTCTTTAAGTTGTCATCTATTCTGACTTCCATTTTGTTGTTTTGGTAGATGTTTTCTATAGTTTTTATAATATTAAGAGGATGTTCTCTATTATATAGAAGATGGATTACATATTTGAGTCTTACTTTGTCAAACGCTTTCTTTAGGTCAATCAGACACAGAAATGCTGGTCTATTATACTCTAGTGATTTCTCAGTAATTTGCCTTATAACGAATATTGCATCTGTACACGATCTTTGACTACGAAAACCCTGTTGTTCATTTGCTAAACTTATCCTCTGGTTTATTAGCACTTAGTAAATAAATTTAAGTTGTAAGTTTTAGCGTAGTATTTAACAAGCTTACACCTCTGTAGTTTTCTGGTTGTTTTTTATCTCCTTTTTTGAATAGTAGAATTAGTTCGCTCGTTCTCCATTCTTTCCCTTATTTGATTGTGTTTATAAATTTATTATTAGTTTTGTTAATTGTCCTATTGTTGCTGCTCCACAATATTTTAGTAACTAGTTTGGTATCCCGTCTTTACCTGCTGTTTTTCTGTTCTTCAGGTTTTTTTACTTCTGTACAAAACCATGGAGTTCTTCGTATTGAAAACTATTTATTTTTATTGCAACCTAGATGTGGTACCAATTGATTGACAAAATTAGAAAGCATAGAGTAAGTCAGTTTGGGTACGTTCACTTGTTAGTTGATAATTTACTCAATACAAAAATCTCTTAGTTCTAATTTCCTGGAAGAAGTAAGAAAAGAAGATCAAAGAAGACCAAGTGAAAGATGGTCAAAGACATACTCTTGAAGAAGATTTATGTTGGTATGATCCAATGTACAAACTTAAATATATTATCCACGGACCTTACTACGCGTAGAAAAAAAGGCAAAGATAAAAAAAATATAAACTCAGAATTACAAAGATTACAAACTGTATTAAAAATGTTCATGTCATACAGACGTCAAATATAATTGTAATGTTTAGTTTAATTTATTTACAGTCTTTTTACACAAACACTAAAAACACAATTAACTTTGACATTTATGTACTTTACAAAATATACAATATCCGTAATAATTTATTTCATCGACCAACTCCTACAATTTAATTTCTCATCACCAAATATGATAAGAAGTAGGCAAGGAAGATCAAAGATCTGGGGGAGACCCTAAGGCAGGACATACCTGGTGAAGAGAATTGCTTTTGTTATGATACAAGATGGAAGTTTAAGGAAAATGTAATTAGAAAATGACTCCGCATAGGAATAAAGGCAAATAGAATGGTGATGATGGACTTCGTCTAATTCAATTAAATTTTTAAAATAATACAACAAATTTTTGTAATCTTTTTTTATTAAGAAAGTAAACAAAGTTATATAAATCTTTTTAACAAAACACAATATAGAGAAAATCAATATTAAAAATACATAAAATATATATTAATGATAACTTTACCAA
Source organism: Diabrotica undecimpunctata (assembly GCF_040954645.1). Classification (NCBI taxonomy): domain Eukaryota; kingdom Metazoa; phylum Arthropoda; class Insecta; order Coleoptera; family Chrysomelidae; genus Diabrotica; species Diabrotica undecimpunctata. The sequence goes on from NW_027313706.1 coordinate 8,790, forward strand.
AACTGTTTATAAACAATGTTTCTCTACACTTACATAATATAAAAAAAACTATATATTAATTTGAAAACAATAATATAATAATTATAAATAAATAAATACTGTAATAGATTGCCAATATGGACACAGGAAATCACTCTCCAATAATTGGAATATTGGAATACTTTGCACCATACACTAAAAAGGCTATTTGAATGCTCTAACCACAGAGGAATTACGCTTCTAAATGCAGCGTACACAATATTTTCCACAGTAATATGTCACACGTATGGCACCTATATGCAGAACGGATAGCAGGAAATTACCATGCTGGTTTCAGAGGTGGTAAATCGACAATTCATCAGATTGCAAACCCTGAGACAAATTTTAGAAAAAACACTGGAATATGACATAAATAACGCGCTATCTCAGAGTTCATCACATATTTATAGACTACAAAGAAGCCTATGACTCTATAAATAGAAGAGAAATACTTAAAGCAATGGAAGCAATACCAAATCAGTAGGTAAATTTAGTAAAACTAACTCTGAAAAAAGTTGAATGTACAGTACGAATTCAGGATGAACTGTCTGGACCTTTTAAAAGAAATAAGTGGACGCGCTATCTCAGAGTCTCTCTTCTGTATATTGTTTAATCTGGACCTGAAAAAGTAATACGTATGTGACAAAACACAACCATTGATTTAATATATAATAAATCAGTGCAAATCCTAGTCTATGTTGATGATATCAATATTGTTGGAGACCGGAAAACGACGTACGAGGGGCGTATGTAGCACTAAAAGACTTAGCTACAAAAGTGGATTTAATTTTAAACCACAACAAAACGAAGTATATTAAAATAAGCACGCAACCACAAATCCTACGACCACTTGTCATAGAAAACGACATCATCGAAGCAGTGACCGAATTTGTATATTTGAGAGCGCTGCTTAATATTAAAAATAATACTACCGCAGGGATAAATCGCAGAATTTCACGGCCAACAGATACAATGTTGGGCTCAATCTCCTTCTTACATCCACAATTTTATCCAGAAATACAAAAATAAAACCCAGTCCTAACATATGGTTTAGAGACCTGAACTTTAACAAAAAGTGATAAAAACATGTTTGGATGTTTCGAAAGTACTAAGGCAAATCTATGAAGCAGTGAATTACATTGTTGTGTGGAGAAGACGATACAACTTGTAACTTTATAAAATATACCAGGAACCAAATATCGTAAAACATATTAAGATAGGACTTAAGGTTTCGTCGAGCGTGCAAATCAGAATATAGAAAATATGCTAATTTCTTGGTTGGACATCAATCAAGATAGTAAATGGTTCTATCCCACTGAGAAAGCATACATCTGTATTCCCGGCAGAGATCTATGAAATCCTACAATATGCAAGGATAATCAATATGAGGGCTTATGCAAATAAGCGGATCAATATCTGGACAGTCACGCAGTCTAGGGAGCTCTAGTCAATCCTAGGAATACATCTAAACTAAGGTCGTAATGTCGCGAAGAATTTGACAACCTAGCAGAACGCAAAAGTGTAAAACCTTGTTTGTGCGAGGTCATCAAGGAATAGACGACAATGACGAGGCCGATGAACATACCAGAAGAAAATCGGTAACAAGATACTTCTGGGTGTACCAAAAAAGCACAATCAAAAACCGAATAAGAGACTGGATTCTCGGAAAGAATAACGAATACTAGGAATAAATTTCCACACAAACTCATGGGAAGAGTTTCATTAATAAGACCTGCGAAAAGGGAGTTGTAGAATTGCGAAAATTGAACAAAAAGCAACTCAAAATTATTACAGGGTTATTAACTGTCCATGAGTCAGTAAAAACGCATCTAAATACGATGGGAGTAGACAATGGAGTTCTAAGCTGCAGATTATGCAACAAAGAGACCGAGACAGTCAGACATATTTTTTGTGATTGCGTACGCGCTATCTCAGAGTAATTGGTAGAAGGTAAAAACATTTTGGAATGGGTACCATAAAGGTAAGCACAGTAAGCTTAAATGCTACAGTGTCATCGACGAACTTTGTTCAGATAGCTTTCAAAGGAAAAAAACCCAATGTTTAGAATAACAAATACCTTTTGTCGTGTGTTGCTTACACACATCTTCTGAAGAAAATTAGAAATACGAAAAAATATTTTTTAGAATGACATATCTTAAACTTTGTTACTAGGTAAAACCAAGAAATTACAGGTGTATTTAACATTTAACATATGTTTAGTAAAAATACATAACTGTAGAGATACCTACATCTTTTGTAAAGTTATCTTGACAATAAAAAGTTAATTTTTATCTTATTTTTACTAGGTTCATTTCAAAAGTACGGTTACATCTAAATATATAAGATATAAAATCCACAAGGAAAATAATTCCTGTAGCTGGCTGTATACCACGTATAACAAAAGAGGTTAGTCTTTGTATGTGGGTATATTTTATTTTATAAAAACCCTTAAAAGGGCAACATTACAAGCACGAACGTTTTCGGAACATCTGTTCCATCATCAGGTTAAAATGCCTAAAATAAGTATAAACCATTTAGTTACAGCAAACGTGGTTTAAAATTTTGACTAAGGTTAAAAACAATAAAATGGTTATACTTACAGGTTAACATGCCTGAGCCACCAAAATATTTGGGTAAAAACCCTTTAAAATGAAAAATGTTACCAAAGAATGTACATGATGTTTATAATATTATATGATGTTTAATATTTTAATTAGATTTTACTTCAGGTAACATACACCCATGCTTAAGTGAGTTCCAGTGTCCGGAGAGTAAACCTCTTCAAACGGACTACGGTTGGCAACTGATTGATGAAATACTCATGAGCGGTGTCAAAAACAAAATGTCAATGAACCATGAAACAGTGTTAGTTAAACATTATATTACTACAGCCAAAAGATTAAAAAACTTTGATGATGTTAAAATGATAACAGTAATCCAGGTGTTGGAATTTAAAAAAATTTTTTCTATAATTATTTAATATTGGATGTAAAAGATGTAAACCAGTAATTTACAGTTAATATTATAAACATCATGTACATTCTTTGGTAACATTTTTCATTTTAAAGGGTTTTTACCCAAATATTTTGGTGGCTCAGGCATGTTAACCTGTAAGTATAACCATTTTATTGTTTTTAACCTTAGTCAAAATTTTAAACCACGTTTGCTGTAACTAAATGGTTTATATTTATTTTAGGCATTTTAACCTGATGATGGAACAGATGTTCCGAAAACGTTCGTGCTTGTAATGTTGCCCTTTTAAGGGTTTTTATAAAATAAAATATACCCACATACAAAGACTAACCTCTTTTATATAAGATATATACAGGGTCATACATGATAAACGATATCCCGAAAATCGTTAAGTAATATTCATAATATTAAAAAAGACTTATTTTCATTTTTTCACTTATATATATACTCTATAAAATCTCAAAACGCTTCTTGTATATGTGTTCACTGTAATTAAAGAGTATCGGGGATAATATGCAACCTTAGCGGACTTATTTTCTTGCATTTTAATGTCTGGTTGTCACTTCTTACTTTGGTAGATTGATTTTAATATAGATGAGAGATAATTTTGATATCACGACTGCCGACATTTTTTATTTCTATTATGTCTACAAGCATTTCATGTTAAACTTTTTCAAAAAGGTTCCTCAAACTCTATATTATAGGTCCATACAATTTAAATTTTGTCCAATTAAGATTTTGAAAATGGGGAAAATTCAACAATGTTTCTTCCACTTATCAATTTTTTCTCAATTTTGTGGACATGCTTAATCTTACATACTTTGTATGTCCATAATATTATTTCACTTTTACGTCAAAGAGCCTCAACAGTTCATATATCGTTATTATTATAAGAACTACGTCACAAGGTTATGCAAGTACTTGGTTTCTATTAAGTAGATAGTATTTTTTCTTCTTATCCGGCTTCTCCTGGATATTACCTTTCGTAATAGCAAATACTCTTTCTTCTGACACATTGCTGCCAACTTACCCGCTCACTGCCGCGGAAGTGAGCTGCATGTAAAGGGGGCAAGTAATGATCCGAAAACTTTTGTGTTACTTTGCCTTGCCAGATTGTTTTTTGCCAATCTATGTCCAATTGGGATTTTTTATTACTTAGTTGAATATTATTAACTTTAACACATTTGTATTTTTTTATTTTTACGATTTTTGGGATATGTTAATAAATTTCAGAAGATATAAAACAGTATAATATAAATAAATCTATTATATTATTAAACAATTAATAAACCAATTTATTACATACATTGTTGTATTACACCATCAGCATTCAAAGACACGGAAGATATAGAAGATACAACGTAAAATTATTTAAATTAATAAAAGAATTTTTCAAAATAGAATTTATAACTTTTTTATAGGAAGTAAGCCATATTTCATGTAAAATGATTACAAAACGTGGCTAACTCAGTGAAATATAAGCTTAGTGAGTGGCTAGGTACTGATTTTGTTTAATTTATTAATGTTTGTATTTTGAGAACGATTTCCAAAGTGGAAATTGAAACGTCAATAAACTTACACTTTAACCATCTATTGTGATGTCAGAACAATATATATATATATATATATATATATATATATATATATATATATGAAAATTACTGAGTTCTCGGGAAGAACCGCGTTGGGAATTTAAAACGGAGTTTTAAATTCTCAACGCGGTTCTTCCCGAGAACTCAGTAATTTTCATTTATCTGACCGCGGAAACTTATCCGAACATATATATATATATATATATATATATATATATATATATATATATATATATATATATATATATATATATATATATATATATATATATAATATATATATATATATATATTCGGCCATTGACCGAAATTTATACCCACAACGTGTTGTGAATTTCGTTTATTTCTCACATGGCTTTTCGGATATTTTTAATGTGCAAGGACGCGTTGTGGATATAATGCGAAGACCCACAATGCGAAACTATTAAGACCGTCGGACACACACGATTTTTCACGTTATGGGCAATACCCACAAAGCGAAACTTCTAATTTGATTTAAAAAGTGTAAATAAAAATACGTTAATAAAAATGTTTGCTATAAAAGATGTAAATGATGCTAAATGATGTAAATAAAAATACAAATACCCACATAACGAAACTTCTAATTTTATTTCAAAAATGCAGATAAAAATAAGTTTTAAACACAAAAATTTTTAGAACCCAATTTCTTCATTTATCTTTGCATGTCAGCAATCCATGACACTTTGAATTACATTGTTTGTTCCTTTGTTTACAAGAACATTTATTGTCGCCACAAAACCTTTTACAGTTGCATCTGACAAAATGTTGACCAGAACCTTTGGATGACATATTTGCTGCAGTTTACAAGGGTATTTTTTTACTACTAATATCACTTGATTACTATTTAACTGGGAATAAGCCACAATTAAAGGTTAAAATACGTTTATTGACGTTTCAATTTCCACTTCGGAAATCGTTCTCAAAATCCGAAGTGGAAATTGAAACGTCAATAAACGTATTTTAACCTTTAATTGTGGCTTATTCCCAGTTAAATAGTAATTAATTTAAAATGCCACAAGAAAATAGCTTCAGAACAATATTAATATCACTTGATTCAAACATGAATTGCGAATCAGTTTGAAGGAGTTCATTTCTTGAAAATAATTTATCCAGTGGTCTATTCTCAATGCTGAGTTTGTACAAACTATCATTATTAATTTCAGAAACAATAGCTAATAAATTTCTTGGAGTTAATCGATCTTTATCAACATCTGGCACTTAAATCAAAACATTAGTCCCTTTTTTTAACGGAGCAAATCTTTTATTTGACTCAAATATCATCTTTGATGCCTAAACTCTTATATTCTTTTATGTGATTCTTCTCTTTCTTTCAATATTCTCTTACTTCTTTGGGTTCTAACTATTTATTAAAATTGTCTTCAACTTTGCCTTCTTGTATATTGGGTGCATCTTCATTATTTTTAATCAGGTTATTATTGTCTAGGATTTCTTAAGATTCATTCATATATTTGTCTTGATTCTCTAAATTCTCTTGGCAGGTTTCTACACTGTTGTTTTCTTCTCCATTTTTTTTAAATAATTATCATCATGTTCGTTTTCCATGCTATTTATTAATTCCTCCAAGCCTTGTTCTATTCTTCTTTTCCAAATTCTTCTAAACCATTTGTTTGTCTGCTGCCAAATATGGCCTCATAAGGGCTCCTAACAATTTCTTTATAAAAAGATCTGTTTTTACTCGACTGTATAAATCTCAACCGTTCGGACAATTTTGTATTACCTATTTTTTTTTAGCCAGGTAATCAACATATCCCGGATATCCTGATTAGCCCTCTCTACAGAGCCTTGACTTTGTGAGTTTCTTGGTAGACCGTGAACTATTTTCAGACCAGGCCACATGGTAGTTAGTTCTACAATAACCAAGTTGGCAAACTCAAGGCCGTTATAACTTTGCAAGAAACATGGAGCACCTACTAGACAAAAAATATCAACCAAGTGCCAGTCCAAGTTATATGGATCGTCGGGTTTTGTTTGCATATCTATCAGGTCCACTTATAATATGATTAATATTATTTTTTTATATCTAAAAATAATTAGCTCTTTATAATTAACTGACATCTACAGTTCATATATTTAGAAATTATAGGCTTGACAACCAAGCCTGTCTTTTGAATTCGTTTCTTCAACTGGCATAACTTGCATTTACTAAGGTATGTAATGAATCAAACACATACCCAAGGAAAACAACCCCACCCCCAAACGCAGTCGTTAATCAGTTAGCCCGGTATGTAACAAGTCAACATAGCAAGAAAATAAAAGAAACAAGATAAGGGGTAGTTAGCCTAGAAAAGAATAATTAAAATTAATTAAATAATCATTATATACTCCAAATTAAATAAAGAATAAAAAATTCGACACAGTTTAACGTATACATTTCAAATTAAACAAAGAATGACAATTCGACCTAGTTTAACACAAGTTTCGATATCAAGTCAGCTCCGAATGTTTAAAAATTACCTTAGACCTTCGTGGAAAATAATACAACAAAGCATCGCATAATCCATTTTAACACGTGGAGCAGATGGCACGATCAGCAAAAACTCTAGGGGAAAGCGGTAAGACGCGACGCTTTACTTCGGACTGTGACGGAGTAATTGAGGGTACGCGTTCACGGTACATAAAAACGAAGAAAATGGGTCAACGGGACAGTGAGTGCTAGACGACCTAGGGGTGTGCTAATCGGACAGCCGTCCCGGTGTGATCAGCTCAGTTAGCGCGGCATCGTATCCGACGGAAACGAAGAGAGTATAAGTACCGAATTTTCGTCTCTCTTAGAATCGTGATAGCGTACAGTGCTCCCAGAGTTAATTCAGACTGGTCCTGAGTTCCAGTTCGGACTACAAGGCGTATTCTTTAGCTAGGGCCTAAATACGGTAAGGTAACTAAACATAAATACTAACCAATGGGGAAATACAAATAATAGTAGATTGTCCGCCTTTTATACTCTTTAGTAAAGTCTCTTCTCGTCTTACTTCGCAAAAATCTGATAAAACACTAATTAGCTATCTCGTATATCTTATTGTATTAGTTGTAGATTTACGATTTATTAATATATAGTAAGTTTGAAAATTGGCTTTTGTTCTCTCCCGGCCCGTTTCAGGTAGAGACTAGAAGAAAACACACTTTTTGCTTTGTAAATCTCTCCGGCTTCTAACGTAAGCCAATAACCTCTAACTCTTTACAGGGCCCATCTGAACGTCCTCCATCCCCTTATCCCAATTTTTTCTACCCTCTAGTGAAGCCGCGAGGGCGGAATCACGTCAGTTCGGACTAGCTGGACCAGTAAGCCTCCGCTCGCAACGTTAAGTATTACTTAACATTATAGACGTAGATGTTACATTGATAACAGCCTTTATTACAGTGGTGACAGCGGTCTTCCCGGCCGTATTACATTTACAAGTTTATAACTTCTCGGGTTACATTTGCGTATTTTTTGTTTAACTCATGCTCCATTACTATACACAACAAAAAATGTTTAAAGACTTTTTGACAGGAAAATGCCAGAGAGAGAGAGAGAGAAAGAGAGAGAAAGTAATACCTAAAGACTGTGTCTAACGCATAGTTAAAAAGAACGGAAATGTGTACTTCCCTTTTTCTCGTTTATGTCCTATATTTATGTGGGCTGTTTGCACAATATCAAATAATTGCTCATGATGAGCAAAAAATTTGATTTCCCCTTCGTTCCCACTAGTGTGTCTTTTGGCTATCAGATGTTAATTTTTTCAATGTTTAACAACTCATATCGATTGAGTCTTCGATAATGTTTAGATAATAGTTCTTGGCTGAATCTTCGCAATTCTTGTGCTTCCTTGCAATTCCTTTTTTAAGGTTTTAGATTGATTTACCCATTGTATTAGAAATTATAAGAAACTACACTTGAATAAAGCTCGTGTTACCGGTAAGATTCGATATGCCGATTTCTGTATTTCCCTTTGTGGGTATTTATATTGGTCATAAAGCGAAATTCGTCATGTGTTTCCAACGGCCTTCGTAGTTTTTTATTGTAATTTATCCACAACGCGTTCTGCGCACGTCAAAAACATCCGAAACGAGATGTGAGAAATAAACGAAATTCACAACACGTTGTGGGTATAAATTTCGGTAAATGGCCAAATTCGGATATTGAGTATAACATTTTTAATATAATTTTTTTTTTCAAATTGTAAATATTTTTTTTTGACATTTCAGTTATTAATACAGAAACTATTTTTGTTTTTATTTGAATTTTTGTATTACATCATCATTACATCAAAAATATATAATAAACTGGGTTTGTTAAAAAAATAAATAATAACAACAATAAAGTATTTTTAAAATCTGTTACATTAGACATATTGTAAAAAAACTAAATTACATCTAAATTAATTTATCTACTTTAATCTTAAATTTAACATTAAAACGTATGGACAAAAATTTTAATCTAATCCACTTACATATACAAGAGGCAAAAATATATATTATTTGTTAAAATTAAGGATAGTTACGCTCAAACAAAAATTCTGCTTTAGTCCAGTTCATCTTAGAAATTTGCTAAATTAGATTTAATACACTATTATTGATAATACTGTAGTATAAGTAAAAAAATAGGTATAAAACTAGAATCAAACATTCACAGCTGTACCTAGACTTAATCTATATACTATCTCTCTGCTCTATTCATTTTTTCGTTTAACTCTTCGTTGGTATGGTATGATATTTCCTATGGCACATCTTAAATACAGTAATAGAAAGTTCCAATGAAAATTTGTACTTTTCAATTTATAGTGGTGTTTAAAAAAGAAGTTTAAAGAAATTACACAAGGATAAGTATAAAAGCTATTACAATTCTTGAAAGTAATGACTTGGTAAACACAAAAAAATATTTTTTTATAAATAAACATGCCAAAGAGTATTGACATATTTAGAAACAAAATTTATAAGAGTATTTAATCACTTTTATTTCTACCTACCCCTTGAGCACCAAGTCTTCGAACTGGGCCTAGTCCAGAGCGGAGACTTGGGGCCCGAGCAAGTAATTTTAGATTCCCGGATTAGTCACATGAAGATAACAGGAATAAAGCGACTAACACTAGCCTGAATTTTAATCGGATATGGTATCATGTTGGAGTTCTATTACCCAGGACTCCCACATGAAGAGCATTTGGTTGATAGTTGTGCCCCTATCGCGCATTAGAGCGCTATTTATAGGGGAAAAGGGATGGTCTGGAGCATTGGAGCGCGGTGGAGTGACTCCTGTTTTTAACTCGAGTCAATACACCTCGCTCCAATAAATTGTTACACCCGAACGTAATTCTTAGGGGTGAACATGTCTCACAGGCTGGGTTTAATTAAATTGCTTGCTTGCTCATTACTTTTAATTACCACTTTATAATTTTTACTTTTTAATTATTACCTCGTTTCTGACCATGTCTCTCACGGTTAAGTCAAGGATTGGGAATTCCATTTTTCTTTGGGTTACTTATAATTGTCTGGCTAATTTTTTTTTGGTAAGGGTAAGAGTTTCCGTACCGTATGTATGGACTGGCAAGACACACTGGTTGAACGCCCTTCTAAAAATGTATTTAATTGGCCATATGTAGCCCAGCTCATTGATATTCTTTGTTGCCTCACATTTTTAGGTAAAACGCACGTAGTGGCCTTTTATATATTTTGTTTTAGGGACTTTGTGTGAAGTGTATAAAGAATGTGACCAAGATACCATAATGGCAATACAGCGGCTCATAAAAGAAACGTGGACACATAAATCCCTTTCCCTCAATGATTGGAATATTTAAATACTTTGTACCATACACAAAAAAGGAGATATCTTTCAATGCTCAAACCTCAGAGGAATTACGCTTCCAAATGCAGCGTATACAATACTCTCCATTATAATATGCCAGCTTCTGGCATCATAAGCAGACCGAATAATAGGAAAATACCAGGCTGGTTTTAGAGGTGGTAAATCAACAATTAATTAGATTACAGCCCTAAGACAAATTTTAGAAAAAAACCTGCATATGGCATAGACACTAATCATATATTTATAGACTACAAGGCAGCCTACGACTCTGTAAATAGAAAAGAAATGTTAAAAGCAATGAAAAAGTAAATTTAACAAAACTAACTCTTAAAAACAATGAATGCAGATTATGAATCCAGAATGAACTGTCTCAACCTTTTAAAACAAATAACAGGCTGCTCCAGGAAGACCCTATCTCCTGTATACTGTTCAGTCTGCCTCAGAAAAATGGAATACGTATGTCACAAATCACAACCATCTGTTTTATTTTTAACAAATCAATGCAAATATTTGCCTATCATGATGAGATCAATATTGTTGGCATAACGCAAACGCTGTACAAGAGGCGTATATGGCACTAGAAAAAATTAGCTACAAAAATGGGTTTATTAATAAACACCAACAAAACGAAGTACATGAAAATAAACAAGCAAACACAAATCCTACGGCCACTTATTATAGACAACGACGTCATCGAAGCAGTTAACGAATTTGTATACCTGATAATGCTCGTCAACTCTACTGCAGAGATAAACCACAGAATTTGTACGGCTAACAGGTGCTATTTTTGGTTCAATCTCCTTCTTAAATGCTCAAGTAAAGGTAAAACTCTACAAAACAATAATTCGTCCACTCTGAGATAGCGCGT
>NW_027313707.1:0-20057 GCF_040954645.1 Diabrotica undecimpunctata
CGCGCTATCTCAGAGTAAGTAAGTGAAGAACTGATAGAAGCAACAAAGAGTATATACATGAAAACAACAAATACAGTAAGAATGTTAAATATACAGTCAGAACCATTCGAAACAACCCAAGGAGTTAGACAAGGGGGAAGTCTCAGCCCACTACTATTCATAAATGTTATAGATGAGATAGTGAAAGAATGTAAGAAAACATTCAAGAAATACTGCATCGGTTGGAACAGAATGCAAATGATAAATGCTGAGATGTGTATATTTGCAGACGACATAGTATTAATTGCGGAAACTGCAGAAAAACTGAAATACAACTTAGAGAAATGGAACCTAGAAGCAAGCAAATACAACCTAAACGTAAACAAAGAGAAGACTCAAATAATGAAAATATCAAGGAAACAAGGGACGGAAGATCAAATAGAAGTAATGATAGACCAACAAAAAATAATACAGACAAATTCATACAAATACTTAGGAACAGTAGTCAACAACAAAGGAGACATCGAGGATGACCTTAACAACAGAATGGTAAACACAGGAAAACTATTCCAAGCACTAAATAGAGGATTCCTTAATAACAAAGAAATATCAACAAAGACCAAGATGACAATATACAAAACCATATATAGACCTACAGTGACACGCGCTATCTCAGAGTGGATATTAAACAAAAGACATCAGAGCAGAATTCAGGCAGCAGAGATGAAATACCTCAGAAGAACGATAGGAGTAAAAAGAACTGATAGAATCAGAAATGAAGAAATAAGAGAAAGACTCAAAATCAAACCGATACTCGAGACAATCAAAGAGAAAAAATTGGCATGGTTCGGACATCTAACCCGGATGGACAATAATAGACAAGTTAAAAGAGTGTGGGACGCCAAACCAATAGGGAAGAACAGAAGAGGAAGACCCATTAAAGAATGGAACAGTGACATCTCGCAGATACTACAGAGTAAGGGTAAGACTTGGCAGGAAGCAACACAGATGGCATCCAATAGGAAGGAATGGAGAAAGTTCGTTAAGAGCTAGGACACCTCAGAAGACCGTCAAATAGTGTAATGTAATGAATTGTATTTTAAACGGCCCAACACCGAAAGGTACAAATGGGTCTACTGATTAAGTAAAGTAAAGTAAAGTACTTCATCATACACTGCAGAGTTTTTTGCAGTATTACAAGCAGTTATCCACATAAAAGGGTCGAAACAGTCCCCGTCTCTCATAATAACCGATTCGCTAAGCTCACTTCGCATTATCAAACGTTTATATACCAATACTCCAATTGCCTCCATATTCAATCAGAAACAAAGATTCTAAATAATAATAATAAGATCACTGTTGAGTTCATGTTTGTTCCATCACATTTAGGTATACAAGGAAATAAAGAAGCAGATGAACCAGCCCGCTTAGCATCCTTCACCCAGGACTCCATTCTTATTAATGAGGTTTCTTCAGATGACTTCAAATCAGAAATAAAATATAAAGTGTTAAGTGCGTAGCAAAATAAGTGAAGTGTATCACAAAATAAACTCAAGGAAATCAAACAATTAGTGAAACCGTGGCTCCAATCCACAGCGAATAGACACAACCAAGTGTGAATAACACGTTAGGGCACATTAACTTTACACATAAACACCTCTTTACGAACGAAGTTCGTATTGGCAGCGAACTGTGCTGCCAATGTGTGAAAATTGTCAAGTAATACTCTCCGTGAAGCATAGACTAACTCAGTGCAAAACATATAAAGTAGCAAGAAAGAAGCACACTATTAAAAATAATATAAAGGGAGCCTTAGGAAAAAACATGAATATTAAAAACACAATAAGTTATCTTAAAGGCTCAGGACTGTATCAATTATTGTAATTTTTTTTTACTTTGCCTGTATTGTATTTTTTAGGTCGCTAATAACCCTTGTGGTTACAGCGTAAATAAATAAAAGAAAGTACATTGAGGATTTAAAAACCACAACAAGTATTACTTTCTAAATTTGGTAATTGCTGGTAGCTAACAATAAGAAAGAGATACATAGAATATCTTAAAACACGAAGAATATTGAATTAAGTATGAAACGAAAATAAATAAACTAAAAACAAATGTATCTAATATTAGCAGAGGACAAACATAAAAGTCATAATATTTGAGAACACTGAAATAGCAGTAGCTTGGAAGTCCTTTTGGACGAAAATGACAGATTTTGAAAAAAACAATAAAACTATATCAGTTAGTAAACAATATAGTGTGTCACAAATCTGTATATGTATCTGTGCCAAAGGAGATTCTATACAAGTTGATAATATAATTTAAATAAATATTGTGCAAAATGTAAACTTAATATGATTACTAACTGTAAATAAATATTTGAAATTGGCAGAAAAATTTACATTTTTAGATAAAAAAATCGATGCAAAAGGCAAGTGCACATTAAAATAATACGAAAAAATATTTTTTTTACTGCAAAAATGTAGCAAAGTAAAGATAAAAACGACCCTGAGCAGAATAAAGATACCGAATAATTGCCCAATTTGGTCATGTTTTTCTCTCTGTTACCCCGGGTTCCAGTCCCCTTTCATTTGACGTTTCGTATGTCAAAATTTCAATAGTAGCAACAAAAACACGATCTAATGTTCCTTTATATGCCTCTATATTCGTTTTTTTATGTTTTTGTATTAGTCATCTCCTTAATTCTAATCATCCGTTTAACGTCACAGTACGACGACACCCTTACGTCCCGCCATAAAAGAGACAAAAATAACCACAAGGGATATTAGAATCGTTGTCTTATAAGACACAACATGGGGCTCATCCACCAAATAAGCCGTTCTCTTGCTGTTTCAAACACACTATACAGTGTACCCTAAATAGTTGTGTACAATGAAAATTACATGAAAATCCAAGCAGATATCAATATGTAAATCAAGAATATGTTCTAAGCAAAAATTTATAAAATTAAAAAATCTAAACTTATCAAAAGTTAATAGCATAAGTTAAATGCAATCATAATATTTACAAGATAATTTATTTTAAAATATAAGAGGTAAATTTTAAACTAACACGAAAATTAGATAAGAAATTAAACTACTAAGCAATTATTAAAAATACTAAGCAAGAAAATAAATAAAAATTCTTACCTTATTTGCAACATCTATTTTCTTAATATTCTTGCTTCCAATCAAAAAAATATACAGAATTGTTTCTTCTTTAAGATGATATCTTCTACTGCTAGTAGAAGACACTAATGTCTAGAGCCTGACCCACTACTCTGAACCGCGTAATGTAGGTTGCCTATTATGAATTTGAATCGGGGAAATTACTGACAGACTTACGCCTGGCATCCGACATCGGATAATCATTTTTGACTAAAATAGATGTTAATAATTATTTTTCTTCGAAAACCAATTGTCATTAGAACAGGCAATTTTAGTTCTATCATATAATGATTTAATGACTCCCTTTTTAACATTTATGTTCTGATTTTTTTTTTTATTATTATTTTATTTAATGTCGTCCGAACCACTGGAGTTATAGACGACAACAATGGAAAATACATATTGTAACAAAGAAAGGTTAATATTAATTACGTACTAACATTAAAGAACATTAAAGAAGATTGATATATGTAATATAAGTACAGTCTAGATATTAATTTAAATATCTTTTATGCCTACAACCGTTAAAAACTTTATAATATTGTGTAGATGATTATTGTCTCTAAGAAGGTCGCCTATGTCGCTGGGAAGGTTGAGTTTACTTCTGGTTTCCTGGAAAATTTGACATTCGGTTAAAATATGTTTAACTGTATTGTTGGTTTGACACTGGTTGCAGTATGGAGGATTGTCTCTTGTAATTCGGTAAAGATGTGTATGACGGGTGTGACCAATTCGAAGTCGAGAAAAGATGACTTGTTTTTTCCTCGGTAACACAAAGGCTTGTTTTTGTAAAACATTGTCTTTAATTTGCCTTAGTTTTTCGGAACACTGCGACCATTTGTTTTGCCACGCACAACTAACTATGTTTTTTAAGCACAATTTAAGATCACTTGGCACTATTTTATTTAATTGCACTTGACCATCACTTATCGCTGCTTCGTGAGCTAGACGGTCCACAACCTCGTTACCATGTATTCCAATATGAGATGGAACCCAGATTAATACCACATGTTTGTTTTTCTTTGCAGCATTTTGAAGTTCTTTGTAAATGTCTTTATGAATAGGATTGCTGGAGTATATGTTTTTGATGTCACAAAGAGCATTCATTGAGTCAGTAATGATTGTATAATTTCTCTGGTCCGTTGTGTTAATGAACTTTAGAGCTTCAAGGATTGCGTATAGTTCTGCGTTCGAGATAGTCCAGTTGTTATGCAACTTAAATTTAGCATTATGAATATTACAGAAAATGGCTGCGCCGACTCCGTCCGTTGTTTTTGATGCATCTGTGTAGATCTGTCGGTAGTCGCTAAATCTATCCATAATATCTTTGAAGTTGTTTATTAATATGGCTGGTGGGGATTAATGTTTATTAAATTTTGATAGATCAGTAATTACTGGTGGTTTATTTACAGTCCATGGAGGAGGAGGGTTTTCGGAAGGATGGTATATTGACGGGAATTGTATGCTATATTTATGAAGTAATCGGTTAATTCGTTCATAGAAAGGCGGATTACATTGAGGATGAGATGAGAAGTAGTGGCTGAAACGATTGCTGTGAACGTTATGGTAGACTGGGTTATCTAGAGAGGATAGAACTTTACAAGCAAACGACAAACTTAAAAAATCTCTTCTAAATTCTAAAGGGGTTTGCCCTGATTCACTACATATACTTAGTATGGGGCTTGTTCGAAAGGCACCCAAAGCGACTCGCAGTCCCGTATTTTGGATTACATCTA
Source organism: Diabrotica undecimpunctata (assembly GCF_040954645.1). Taxonomy (NCBI): domain Eukaryota; kingdom Metazoa; phylum Arthropoda; class Insecta; order Coleoptera; family Chrysomelidae; genus Diabrotica; species Diabrotica undecimpunctata. Next base: position 4,883 of record NW_027313707.1, read on the forward strand.
GTTCTTTAAGAACAGATTTTTTGGCTGAGTTATATATCACTGAGCCGTAGTCAATTTTTGATCGAACTAATGATGAAAAGATTCGTAGAAGAGTTGCCGTATCGCTGCCCCAGTTGATGTTCGACAGTGTCTTTAAAATATTAATGCTTTGCTGGCAAGTACCTTTTAGATTTTTAATGTGACTTTTCCAATTGAATGTTTTGTCAAATGTAAGACCGAGGAACTTTATTTCTTTTACAAAGACCAGATTTTTACCATTCAATGTTAAAATTGGATTATCCTCTTTTCGCTTTTTTGAGAAGAGCATGCATTTTGTTTTTTCGTTAGAGAAACTGAGTCCTGTTTTGTCAGACCATTTCTGGAGATTATTTAATGCGCTTTGTAGGATTCTTTGGGAGGATTCTAAATTTGTTCCTCTTAGTAGGATAACCAGATCGTCTTCGTATAGTCTTGCTTTTACTGGATGTTGACATTGTTCCAAGATATCGTTAATTGCAACAAGAAATAAAGTTACACTTAATACCGATCCCTGGGGGACTCCATTTTCCTGGATTCGACTTGATGATAGTGTTCCATTTGATCGTACTTTAAATGTTCTAAGTTGAAGAAAATTTTAAATAAATTTTAGGAATTGTCCATTAATACCCCAGGAGTGAAGCTTTTCTACTATACCATATCTCCATGTGCAATCGTGGGCTTTTGTTATATCGCAGAAAATAGCTAGACAGTGTTGTTTGTTAATGAGTGCTTCGTGAACTTCGGATTCAAGATCAACTAGGTTATCCGTCGTTGATCTATTTTGACGAAAGCCGTTTTGCTCCGGGATAAGCAATTTTTTATCTTCCAGAAACCATGTAAGACGACGGTTTATAATCTTTTCAAATAGCTTACAGGTTGACGAGGTTAGGGATATTGGTCTATAGGACTGGGGATCTGTTTTCGGTTTTTGGGGTTTAGGGATTGGGATAATATATGATTCTGACCAAGACTTTGGAAAGTAGTGCTGAATTCACATTTGGTTCAAAACATTAAGGAGGTATATTCTAGCATTTGTGCTTAGTTTTTGGAGAAAAATTATTGGTATATCATCTGGACCCGGAGAAGAGTTTTTATGCCAAACAATGCATCGTCCATTTCTTCAAGTAAAATTGGCGAGTTCATGTAGTCTTCCGTGTTCTCCGTGATCATTATTTCCTTTTTTTCATTTCTAAATTTAAATTGAAGAAAATTTGGAGGGTAGTTGTTAGTGCTGGAATTTTGTTCGTAAAGGTCTGCAAAAATTTCTGTGATTTCTTGTGTTGAGGTAATGAATTGATCATTATGTTTTAAGAAACTAATTTGGGCGTTGTGCTGTTTTCCAGATAGTTGACGAATTTTCCTCCATAATGCAGACAGGGGAGTAGAGTTGTTGATGGATGCCACGAAAGATTTCCAGTTTTGTTTTTTAGTTTGCTTAATTTGATATCGAGATTCAGCTCTCAGTTTTTTATATTTTATTTGATTTTGTGTAGTAGGACATCGTCTGAATTTGTTAAAAGCTCGCTTGTATTTTTTGATGGCTTCGTCACATTTAGTATTCCACCACGGTACTGGCGTGTGAGTTTTTAGAGTTTTGGTTTTTCCGACTGCTTTGTGGCCTGCTTCTAATATTAACTCAGAGAATTTTAGATAAGTTGAAGATATATTTGAGGTACTAGGGTCAGGGAGATATGGGAGTTTTTGGTCTATTTGGTCTGAGAAAAGTGTCCAATTTGCCTGGTCTAATTTCCATTTTGAGAGAGGAGTAGTTAAGGCGGTTTTAAAAGGACGGGTTATAAGAATAGGAAAGTGATCACTCCCGTATAAGTAGGGATGGACTTCCCAATTTAAAGATGTTTGTAGGACCGGATCGCACATGCTTAGGTCGATAACTGAGGATTCTCCTGTTTGTATATTAAATCTTGTGGGTTCCCCTGTATTCAAGATGTTTATATTGTTACTGTCAAGTAATTGTTCTAGTACTTTTCCTTTTAATGATCGAAATTTGGATCCCCAGTAGGGACTATGACTATTAAAATCTCCTAAGAGTATACGGGGAGATGGGATCTGTTGAAGTAGTTCCTCAATTGCGGCAGTTGAAAAATTTTCACTCGGTGGAATATAAATGTTGCATATTGAGATCTTTATATTACTATTAATTGTGATTGCAACAGCTTCTAAGGGTGTATTAGTTCTGCTTCGTACATTTGGTTGATATAGATTGCTACTTCACCACTTGCTTTATCTCTATTGGTCCTGTTTTTATAAAAGCATTTAAAACCCTTTAACCTTGCATGGTAAGAATCTTTGAAATGAGTTTCTTGAAGGCAAATAACTGATGGTGTTTGTTGAGCAATTAACTTTTGTAACATTTCGCAACGGGTGTTGTACCCGTTGAGATTCCATTGTATGATACATCTGAATGTTAAGTACTTAAGTTTTCTTGAGAGGATGAGAGTTCGCTGTCCATTGATGCAGATGTTCTGGAGAGTTGATGCTGTAATTTTCTTTTAATGTTTGTGATTTTTGTTTTCAGCTTTTTTGAGCTTTGAGTGTACACAGTGTCCAGATCCTTAAGGAAACCTGGTACATTGTCTGTATAGGTTTTAAGAAGATCCAATATGTCTGCGTTGTGTGGGGCTGATTCAAAGAAATTTAAAGTTTGGTTATAGTTCAGTGTAAAATTGTTTTTATCGTCTTCAAACATTTGTTGTAATGGTTGCATTTCATCGTGATTGGATTTTTCCGGTTTAATTTTCTTGGGTTTGGGTTTTTGAAATGTAGGTTGTTTGTGGAGGTCTTCAAGCGGTGGTGTAGACTCTGACATTTGTCGTTTAATGGAAATCGTTGAAGTTTCTTGGGCTACCGTTTCAGATGTTTTCATTGGTTCCGTATTCTGTTTATTTCGTTCTTTGGTACTTACATTGACATTTTGATTAACTGAAGATGCGCTTATGTTTTGACAAGATTCATCATTAGACGCTAAAGTGTTGGCGGCTTCTGTGCATTGGGCGAAATTCTCTAATGAAGTTTGCTCGTTATGTTGTAGAAGTGGGCATACTACAGCTAAGTGACCTGCTTGTTTACAAGAAAAACATTCAAGGTTGTCGGTTGCTAAGAAAATTCTGTATGATGTATTGTCGAAATTTATTATGAAAGAAGCTGGCAATATTGCATTGTTTTCTAAAGGAGTAATATACGTTTGTCGGCGAAAGCTGAGAATATGACTAAATTCTGGGCGAGACGCGTTTATTTTAAGAAAGTTGATAGGCGATAATAGATTTAGACCTAGCTTTATTAGCTCTGCTTCTAAAATAGAATGTGGTATGCTGGGGCATACATTGGATAAAACAATTCTTTGACTTGGAGTGACTAATTTGCGGGCAGTGAGAATTTGATTGTTGACTTTAATTGAACCATAATTTTTTAAGAAGTTATCTACTAGTTCTTTTGAGGATAAGTAAATGCATATTCTATTTTGAGAAATCCGTGAGGCGAAAATAATATCTTTAGGATTTACAGTACTGCCCAAGGCTATTCGATAATCTTCAATTTTTACGTCGTCAATGGAAGTAAATAAGATGGCTTGCTGTTTATCGGGAAATTTGGATGATGTTTGATTTTTTGTTGTAATTGATGCGTATGATTGGGAATTGTATTGAGTTGAAGTACTAGATATGGGAAGGTTCAGAGGAGGGTTAGGGACATGGTCCCCTGGATTTTTGTTATCCATTATTTAAACGCCACATTAATAATGTAAATTGTGGCTGAGTACGGTCCTGTTCACCTGAAGAACTTGTTTTGATATTTCAACAAAATTTCGAAAAATGATGGGTGTTTTTCGATTGGCAATAAATGCTTAAATATATGTAAACAAACTTTGTTTACTTACTGGTTTTTGCAGATTCAACCGTTGATTTTAGATGGATTTGATTATAACACTGTTTTTGTTTAATGAAAACTAATTAACTAAATACTTAATGTGTTTTACTTTTTTAAACTCGATAGCTTTGGAACTCGTATTAAATACGTCTATTCACTTTGCTGTCTCGATGCGAGCTCTATGTTGTGATTTGATTTATAATTTAGATATATGTTCATATGTGTTGGTTTTTTGTATACATGAGTCTCATATCCACTATTTTCCTTTGAGATTAAAACATCCAGAAAAGGCAACGATTTATTTTATTTCTTTTCCATTGTAAGTTTTATTGACTCAAACAAAAATTTTGTTTATAGAAATCATTGTTTAGATAAAAATAGGTGTTGTCAGTAGATAATGTCAACAGTTCCGTTATAGCTGATACATTTAAATTGGTTCTAGTTTAATCTATCATTTTGTAATTTGGTCCTAATTGTTTTCAAAGTTTTATCTAATGGTACATTTATATATAGACTATTTATTTATATAAAAACTTACTTAGAAAATATTACATATACAAATCAATGTATCAAATTATATTAACATTTAAAATATATAGATAATTTTATTTAAATTTGTGAATTTTTTTTCTATCTAATCGTTGTTTTATTTAGGTCAAGCATGGCCACAGCTATACAGATCCCTGTTTATAGTAATAACTTTTCAGTTTGTTTTGAATAATACATCTACAAAAATGGTGCTACATATTTGATTCATTCATGCCTTTTAACGTGATTTTTTTTGACTTGCTTAAAAACGTGTTAGAGACCTTTTCTTTGTAATATCTATAAATGAATAATTTCCCCGTTTCGAAATACATTATTCAGCACAGTTATATAAAAATTATTTATTAAATGATGGTTAGTTCCTCGAAAAGCTCTGGCTTTTAATATTTTTTGTTGCTCATATGAACATATATCTGAATTATAAATCAAATCACAACATAAATGTTAAAAAGGGAGTCATTAAATCATTATATGATAGCTACAATTGCCTGTTCTAATCACAATTCGTTTTTGAAAGAAAAATAAATATTATAACATCTATTTTAGTAAAAAATGATTATCCGATGTCGGACGTCATGCGTGAGTCTGTCAGTAATTTCCCCGATTCAAATTCATACTAGACAACCTACATTACGCGGCTCTGAGTAGTGGATCAGGCTCTAGACATTAGTGTAGAAGACGTCGTCTATTCATATCAGCTCGAAATAGATCAGCTGACGTTAGACCAGTCCATTTTCTAAGACAGAGAATCTTCCCAAGACCGTTAAAAGATTTTCACGTAAAAGTATGGTAATAGATGTCTTCATTTTGTTTCACTATTCTATGTTGCTACTAGTGTTTTCAACTATTTTCGCAAAATTCTTATTAAGCTTTGTTTTTAGTTTTTCCAGGAAGTTGTTTTTTTTTTAGTAAATTTTGAGCCTTATTTCCTGTGAATTATTTTGAATGGTATATTGATATTTACAGACTAATAAACTATGAGACGAGAAGACATCTTTTGTTTCTGTTGATAAAATCAACATTATTTCGCTCTAGAGTATCACTGTGTACTTTTCGTGTATAAGTTCTTTCTGGATGTAATTTTAAAAATGGATTCATTACAAGCATATCCGTGTCTTGTCCAGAATTGATCATTCTTCTCATTTTTCGTTTCCTGTGAGTAAGATCATATATCTGGCACCAGAAAGTTCTTGACTGCCTTAGTCCTATTTTGGCGTTTAAAGTCGCCCAACATAATGGTTAGTTTTTTTCAGTTTTAGGTAATCTTCTGAGTCCAGATAGAAAGTTTCTATTTCTGCTTCAATAGATTGGATGTCAGTGCGTAGACTTAAATGGATGTTTATATTAAAAGGGACTTAATTAATTTTCGCATAACACATCCCCTGGTCTTATAGGCGCCATTTCTATTTCTGGTTCATCTCCCGAATAAATGAGATGGGTCTTCATTGTATAGATTATTGACTCCAGAAGCTACCCATCTAACTTGTACGCATTGCAGAAAATGAGTTTGCTATCTTGTCTGCTTGCTACATCTTCGAATGTTTCACTTATCGATCCTTTTTACGTTTAAGGACATTTATAGGCTGACCGGAGTCTCGAGGGAGTCTTGTTGTCCTCTCCCAATTTAAGGAGACCCCGGTAACTTATCGCCATTTATTTCGAATGTTTTCATGGATCTCGCCAGGATTATGGTGTCCTGAAGATATCCTTACGGATCTTTTATGTGGTAGTCATCTCGTGGCTTTCAGATAATTCAATGCGGTTAAAAATGTATCTCTTCTGTCTTTGGATTCAATTTGTCAGCTTAAGAGTAATAAAAGTGCTCTTCACTGTCAGTTCTTCCACCCGTAGCTGTTAACGAACAAGTAAGAGAATACTTTATACCAATAATTGTTTGGTTACTAGAGTTTGTAGTAGAAGAAGAATATAGTTACCTTACTGCCCTCGGAATCCTAATAGCATTCGGGGTCGGAAGAAACAAAAGTTAGCCAAGAGAGATTGATAAGAAAAATTAAAGACATTTTACTCAATACAAGCTAAAAAGTAAAATGTAAAGGCCCTTACGATGCTGCAAGGTGCGTTTCATAAGAGTATTGATACACTTTGCGTTCCCGCTTTATACCTCGTGGTGTGGGACTACAGACTGTATGGCTCGTCCAGGCTTGTTAGTAGCACGGAGGGGTGCACGACATTTTACTATGTAGATACCTTAACTTCATGGCCTGACCTGACAAAATTAGTCCCTGATCCAACAATAAGATCAGCAATGCCATTACAGCATGGTAATACTATTTTTTGTAACGGCTTAGTGATTGAATGATAATTATTGAAAATATAGATTACTGACTTGTAACTGGTTCTACCCGATAAATTCGATAAGTAATAAAGAATAAGTAATATAAATACCAGTTATCGAGTATATAGATCACAATAGTGGGTTAGGAATATTTCTCAATTTTTTTTAGTACTGAGTAGGTTGCAGATGTTTTAGATGATTCAATTGAAGTAGTTGTATGTTTTATGCCGTAGGAGCGCTATCATTGAATGTACTCTACTGTATCAACATTTTCGATAAAGATAAAAAATATTTAAAAATTAATTACAAAAAATTTGTTTTTTTCGGTCTAAAAAATGTGGTTTAAGAAAAATATAATAGTTTTAAAGATTATTGTAAAGGCAGATTACATAGTAAAAATGAGTGTAATTATGTATATCTACTATAATATAAGTATAGTTGCTAATAATGGCGCACTGATGTTTAATTCAAATCTTATAAAGCGTCACGGTATATAACGGTTTGCAGTGACAAAATCGAATATATAAATTGGACGTAAAAATCCGTAAAATTTCCGAACGCGATATTAGATCAAACTATCGGAACGTCCAGTTTACAAAATAGGCAAATCGACATTTTTATCGATTCGAACAAAATTATAAAACATCTCTCTGAACCATGTTGTTACTGATCTGAGAAAATACATCAAAATTACTGAAGAACCTTATTCCTTGGAATTAAAAGCGTAACCTAGCAAGTTAAAAAAATTGATTGCGGATAATGCAAAGTAATTTAAGAATAAAAATAAAAATAATTACTCTTTTTAAAGGTTCGTTTTTATCCAAAGATATTTAACAAAACATTTTTAGTAATTACCGCCAATATCTATCTAGTAACACCAACTGAAATACGGCCTATCAATATATATTAAGTTTTTTGTGTGACACTGGTCGAAAATTCCATTATGGTACAGACTATCCAAAAAAGATATTTAGAAACAATTTAGGCAAAGAAATTGCTCAGGCTTAGAGTAATATATAGACTCCTACACGGTATTAATAACTATCGTGGCAAAGCAAATATTTTTTAAATGGAATCACTCTATGCTTCATATTTGAATTCCTCTCTAATCCTGTTTTTACAATATGAAGTTTTTCGCTACCATATTAGGATATTTATCAAATTATGTCCATGTTTTTTTAACATCACTAAGAAATAAGCACCCTATATACAAAAAGAGCTCCTTGTCAAGAAGTTTTAATAAAACATTTAAAATTTTCGATTGTGACGGGGCAATTAATAATAAGTAAAAAGGCCACTTGAAAAAATAAGCAGTTTTTATATTATTATCTTTTTAAGCGTTCAGTGTGACATGTCTATTATTTTCTTCTACAGAACTTTATTCTCATTTTAAAATAAAGAACAAATTCTGGGGTATTAGGAGAACAATTCGAGAAATTTTCTACTTGCCTCAAGAAACAACGATTTATTTAACGGAAGGGGCCAAACAAAAGAGCTTTTGAAAAATGAAGGAATCATGTTGCTGGCACTGGGTCAGTTACCAACAAAAATGGCAATGACTGTAACAATAATTGTGGTAGAAAGGAAAATAAGTCTAAAGTAAATGTATTCAAAATGTTCAAAGCCAACGTCTATGCAAGTTTGTAACCGATTTTCAAATGACCGAGCCGCAGTCTTTACATTTTTTTTTTTTTTTAATTTGTAAATTTACAATCTGCTATTACAAGCTATTAGTAAATGTGAGTATTGCAAATACATGAGAGGAGAAATTATCCACTGATAACACTCCCAATACTAACACTAACAAATAAAATCAGTGTAGGATTATAATTTGAAACTAGATTGAAATGGAAATTAAAATTAAAGTTAAAATTAGTGAATAAAAGTCTGTTGGCCACTGTCTCTTCAATCTTCGTCTGACTCTGGTTGTAGGTGTAGTTGTCTTGCTTCCTCGTTGGGGTGGGCTGGCAGATGTTCTAAATAATTTCTTGTTAGTCTGCTGATTTCGTCTTCAACGAACGGTATTCCAGAGTCATCATGTAGTGTTTTATTACTAACGTACCACGGCGCATTGAAATCATTCTGAGTATTTTGGATTGGATCCTCTGAATGATTTTGGTATTAGAAGGCTTTGCACAGCCCCATAGTTGCAACCCCATATGTCCATATAGGCTTTATTATGCACTTATACAAGAGAAGTTATTATCTGTGGATAACTGTGATTTTTCGGCCTATTAACCAAATTCATTTGACGTATTTTCATGTTGATTTGGATTTTTTTTGCCAAGATGTGTGCTTCCAAGTGAGCTTTTGATCAAGTGTCATTTCCAGGTATTTGACTTCTGTTTTTACTGGTAGTAATGCGTTGTTCAGTCTAATTCTTGGACATATGATGTTCCTGTTGGTGAATGTAATTTGATTAGACTTAGTATGGTTAACTTTGATTTTCCATCTATTCATCCAGTCTTGTAGTAGGTTCATGTGTATTTGAAGGTTTCCTGATGCTACTTGGGGGTCATCATCGATGGATATTATGGCGGTGTCATCTGCGAACATGGCTACTGTGGTCGTATTTGTTGTTGGAATATCAGCAGTGTATATGAGGTACAGGAGGGGACCCAGGACACTTCCTTGAGGGACACCGGATTTTATGGGATAGTAATGAGAGGTTTCTGTAAGGAATCTGACTTGAAAGTGACGTTCTGTGAGGTATGATTTTTAAGAGTAGATAGTGAGGAGTGGGAAAGGATGACTTAAGTTTATACAGGAGACCATCATGCCAAACACGGTCGAAGGCTTGTTCCTATATCCAGGAAGGCAGCAGTGCAAATTTTTTTCTCTTCGAGGCATACATTAATGTTTTTAAACAATCCTATGACACTGTTGTAGAGTTGAATGGGCTTCGCGAAACCAAACTGGTGTGTGGGGATCACTGAATTAATCCGATGTCTTCTGAGAATCTTTGGAGCAGAAGTCTTTCTAAGATTTTTGACATTATTGGAAGTAAGCTGATTGGTCTATATGAAGTAGTAATATTTGGTGGTTTATTTGGTTTACTAATCATAATTATTTGTGCGAACTTCCAATTAATCGGGTAGTAGGCTAATCTTATGATACTATTATATATCATTGTTAGTAGGACAATTGCTTTTCTCGGTAATTTTTTTAATATTAGCCCAGTGATCATGTCAAAGCCTGGTGCTTTGTAGTTATTGCATCTAGAAATTTGTTTCTTTGACATTATTAGGAGTAAAGTATTTGATTGGTAGCATCATTGGGCATGGAGCGTCTAAGAAGTTTTTAACTTGTTCTTCGTTATTATTGTTATTAAGTTCAGGTGCACCAAAAACGTGTGAGAGATGTTCAGCAAATATTGATGCCTTTTCTTGTTCAGTTTTTTCCCAGCTTCCATCGGCTTTTCTTAGAGGTGGTATGTGCTGTATAGGTCTCTTGAATGATTTCGTTGCTTTCCAGATGCTGTGGTCTTCTTTTGACAGGCTGTTGATGAATAGTTCAAATGTATCATTCCTCGCGTCTTGTAGAGCAGTTTTAAGTTGCCGTGTTAATCTATTGTATTCATTTTTATCTATAGGATTGCGACTTCTTTGCCATATGCGCCTGGCTCTTCTTTTTTGTGCAACAAGACGTTTTATATATACGGGTATGTTGGTGTCACTTGGTTCTTTGTCATTCTGAGGGGGTGTAGCTATTTCAGCGGCTTGCATGTATAGTTTGGGTGAGAAGAAGCACAGCATTATCGATATCGTCTGGTTGCTTTAATCTTATATTTAAATTTAAATTTCATTTATGTAAAGACTCGAATATATTCCAGTTGGTTTTTGATGTTGTCAACTTAGGGATATTCGGACGTTTTATAATTTGCGTAGATAGTGTCACAATTATGGGAGTATGGTCGGTGGACAGATCCCAGGATGCTTGTATGTCAAAATAATTTAAGGCCATGTTATGGAGGATAAAGAAGTCGAGTAGATCTGGGATTTTGTTTGGATCTGATGGCCAGTAGGTGGGTTGCCCTGTAGATAAGTAAGAGCTGTTTGTGTTAGCTATGGCTTGTCTGAGATTTTTTTTCCCTTTGTCGTACATAGTCTTGATCCCCAGTCTGTATGCTTGGCATTCAGTCAACCTCCAATTACGATTTGTTTGATAGATGTTTAAAGAACTCTTCATATTCTGCTGTGGTGATATTATGCCTTGGAGGGCTGTACATTGCCGCAATGTCAAAAGACCATGATTGAGAACTGATACAGATTATTGCAGCTTGTATTTTTTCCGTCTGATACATTATTTCCTCATAGTGTGGTATAGTGTTACGTACAATAATAGCAGCGCCACCGTGTGCTGTTCCATCAGGATGGTTGGTGTTGTAAATAGAATAATGAGGGATCTTGAACATCGTTCTGTCAGTGAAATGGGTTTCCGATATGAGTAGAACATCAATTTTGTTATGTTTAAGAAGTTAGTAAGCTTCTGTGTTATGGTTGCCTAGGCCGTTGGCATTCCATTGTGCAATTCGTAGTGACTTAAGTTCCATTACTAATTTTATTTATTACTGTGGAAAGCATGTTTAAGATCACGCTATTTTGATTAATTAGTTGTGAAAACATAGCTTTGAATTCGTTAAGGAAACTCTTCATCATCTCTCCAATGTCACTGTTTGTATTACTTACATGTGTTCCACTTGTTATTTGAGCGTAAGTTGCATGAATTCTGGTTGTATGAGTTCGTATTTTTATGGACATTATTTACATTTATTCCACCCGTTGCTTGTGTGTAAGTCGCGTGATTTTGATTGTTTAAGTGCGGATTATTCTGTACTGTATTTCTGTTATATTGTAGTTGATTGTTCGCTGGAGTGTGCGATGATACTCCTCTTGCTCTGTTTCTACTGCTAATTAACTCTTTATATACCATGCATCCTTTGTAATTTGCGGTGTGTGCTCCATTGCAGAGAGCACATATGGCGGGTGTGTCTCTAGGTTTTTTACAATCAGCTGACATATGGTTGCCTCCACATTTGACACAGTGATAAGGTCTATTTACAGTATGTCTTAGAGTGTCCATACAATTGGCATCTGGTACACTGGACAATGTTATTCTTTTTATACGGTGGCTCAATAACTATTTTCGCATTGTTTATAAATTGAATTTCATATATTTTTTTATTATTTCGATTAGGTTCTATATCGACGTAGAACATCATTAGAGGGTCCTTACTTACTCTGTGTTTTATATTACAATATTGCATACTAAATGCCCATGTTTTTCTATTTCGCTTTTTTATTATATTATTGGGCACTGTATGATGTAGATTACGAATTACAACTCTGTATGCTCTATCCTCTTTCATTTGGTACGTATGATGCACAATTTTTTTGCTGTTTAAATGTCTTACCAGTTTTCGGTATGTTTCTGAGTCACGGGAATTTATTTTTATTGTGTTGTTCTTTAATGCTGTACAATAGAATGTCTCTGTTTGTGTTTCTTCCGATAGGCTATTAACCATTTTATTGATATTCAGTGACACCATATATAAAAAATGGTGGGGGTTTAGAGGTTGCTGGAGTTTCGTTGGTATTTTTCTGTACTGTTATTGTTGTCGTTTTCGTTTTCATTTTGTAGAATCTGAAATTTATTTGCTAGTTACTACTGTGTCTTCGTTTCTGTGGTGTCGGAGGATTAATTTTGCGTTTTTTGTTACTATGTTGTATAGTTTGCCATTCGTGGATGTCCGATGACTCAATGTCGCTGATTTCCCCTGAAGATTCTTCACTTTGTAATGTACGTGTCATCTCAATCGAATCGTAAGCTCCATTTTTGAGGGTGAAGATAATGTGGGATTTATTTAGGATTTGTATTGACAGTTTGAGGAAGATTGTGATAGTACTTGGTTAGGAACATAATATATTGTTGTTGGTGGGTTATTTAAAATTTGTGCTGAATTTGGTTGTAAATTTTGTGGAAAAAGGACATTTGGGCATTCTGGTTGAATTTGCTGTTGCTGATATTGAGTATTTATTATTTGACCATTAACAGTAGCAGTATAAAAGGAAACACTCACCGATAAATCTGGTGGAGCACTCATTTTAATTGTTAAAACTGTATATTTTAATTTTTAAATAGTTTATAAATAGTATATCCACTTGAACGATAATGACGGTAAAACGCGGCCGGAGCCCGTTTTTAATCACCACTATAAACTTTCGCCTAATTCGTATCGATGTTTACAGTCGAGAGTCAAATGAATACTTCTTAACATTTGAAAGCAAATATTATTAAGAGCTTCTCTGATTATATTTTTATACCATCTGGCATTGTCGAAAGCTTCTGGTACGCAAGGTTTTTTATACAGCACCATATGAAAAAATCAATTTTTTACAATTCTGGTGATTGCCGTGGCCACAGTTGGTCCTCTAATTGCCAATCCACCCGCCGAATAAGAGGAACGTAATGAACTGGAGCACTGCCGTGTAAATACCACAACCTTTGTCGAATATTAAGTGGAACATTTTGCAGTAGTAATGACAAATGATTATTCAGAAATCCACATATATAGTATCATTCACACGGCCGTCAAAAAATATGGGCCAATGATTACTAGTAGTTCCTACTACTTACTAGTCGTAGGAAAAATCATAACGGCAGATCGTGAAAACAAAATATTTTACCTTGTAAAAATTGTGGATAATTTGATTTTTAGAAAAATGAACCCGGTTCAACCAGGTAATTTTCTATTTCTTTTATCTTTCTCATATCTCCATCTCATATGCCATTTTCAGTACACAAAAAGGTACTAGGAATTTTGTTTGTTTTTTTTTTTAAATAAAATAGAGGGTTATACATTTAAAAACATATGCGGAAAATTGTAATTTTTTTTGTAGTTAACCCTGTATACAGTTATTAGTCAATGATTTCTGTTAAAATTATTTGAACACCAAAACATATAGTTTAGCTTATTATGTAAACTAATTATTTAAATACTCCTTCTATATCGTTTATTTCATAGCAATGTCGAAATAAAAATTGCCATAACTCGTAAAATACCTTGTATAGTACTATGAAACCCCATTATTTAAAAAACAGGGATTTTAAATTTAAACATAAAGATGCGAAAAAAGACAAGGTAACCTAATTAAAAAATTGTATCTTTGCTTTACCTCGTAGTTATTAACTACGCTGTCGAATTCGGCATATTACCCAAGCCTGGAGCATATCACTGTCTACATTTTTTCTACATAACTTTTTGGATATTCTGTACCATAATGGAATTATCGATCAATGTCGTACTTGAAACTCACCCATATATTCCTGCTGTTACAATCTGCCGCTGAAAACATTATTAACGTGCATAGATAATATCATTAATAAAAAAGTTGACGATTTTGTAAAAGTTGTATAGTTTTTGTATTCACATTATAAGATTCAGTCTATTTTATTTTTCGAAGATAAAGTCAGGAAATAAACGAGAACTTTCAGTAGTCGACTTTCAGTCGACGAAATAGTCGACTTTCAGTAAAACGGGTTTTTCTGGAAATAAATTTATATTACCAAACTAATTTATTATTTATAAAATTAAACTTTAAATTGATAATGAATAATATCCGAACTCAATAAAATAAAATAAGGTTCCAAAAATCCACTAACCTCCGCTGCATGTATTCTTTATACACAAACACATACTTCCTACACAGCGCCATCTGTCAAAGTTTGCGTTTTTAAGAATCCATTGACCACATTATCTGGAACGGGTGAACTGATATTTAATGAAGGCTGTTTTCAGCGTTGGCTATTTGGCTATCGTCATATTGACAAGCTGATGAAATGATTCTCGGTCGGCAGCTAAATGAAACAGTTCCTCGACCGTTCGACCTGTCCATTGTCTAATGTTACGCAGCCAGGACAGTTGTTTTCTTCCGACCCAACGTTTTCCTTCGTTTTTGCCTAAGTGATTAACAGGAGTAAGCGATATTTAGGTCCTCTCATTATATGACTGAAGTATTGGACCTTTTTCTTTTGATGATGTTGATCAATGCTCGCTCTTTGTGCACGGTCTCTAGCAAGCCATTCATCTGACCGCGGAAATTTATCCGATCATTTTCAAAAAATTTTTTGTATGTGTGTTTACGTCACTTATTTCCAAAGGAATAACTACGGCGTGGCAGGAGTGGCACAATCCCGCGGGCCCCTGCCTTGAAGGGTCCCCCCAAACTCGAGCTCATATGTGTAATAATGTTTTTAGCAAAATTTACTGAAAGGTATAAATTCTGTATAAGTACTTAAAATCAGTTACCTTTAGATAGAACCAATATACAAATTCAAAAAAATAATTAAAATTTAAACGCATTTATACAATAACTATCAATTTTAGAACGAATCCTTTGGTTGCTTTATTACAGGTACTCTGAGATAGCGCGT
>NW_027313708.1:0-20057 GCF_040954645.1 Diabrotica undecimpunctata
ACGCGCTATCTCAGAGTATGGCATTCTGTATTTTGCAAACTGCGGCTCTGAAAAGATTTGTGGTTGTTGTGTTGAACCACGTAGGTAGATTTTTCAGCCAGGATATTCTGCACTTTCCTGATTCTCGTTTCCCTTCTACTTTTCCTTGAAGAATTAATTGCAGCAACCCATATATTTCGCTGTTCCTCAGGATGTGACCGAAGTATTTAATTGTGGCTGTTTTATTGCGTTCAACAACTCTTTTCCTTTTTACATTCTTAATAAAACGTTCTGGTTAGTAACGTGGTCGGTATTGGATATCTTCAGGATCCTACGATAAAGCTACATTTTGGCAGCCTCACTTTTCTTAGAGGTAGCGTCTGTGAGAGTCCACGGCTACAACAGTATAGGAAAGATATTACATCGTAGTAACCTAATTTTTAAGGGTACTGATAAATCGTGCCATTTAAATAGCTTAGCCATTCAAATCATGAATGTGTTGCTTGTGTGAGTCCATTTCAAATGGACTCCTCATTTGCCAATCTCATTTTTAATTTAATTTTAAAAAACTCAGTTAATTTCTGGAATTTGTTGCTTTAAACAATTTATCTACTTCTCTTGTTTCCACATTAATATAAAAATTAAAATGAAAAAAATTTTTTAACATACCATTACAGGTGGCTCATCCACGCCGACAATAAGTTTTTCAAAAGTTTTCAAAAATTTGTATATTTATTGCATATGTGGATTAATGTTTCGTTACCAAATACTCACCTATAGTTTGTTTTGTAATTCTTTTTTACTTTTTTTTAGAAAAGACTTTTTTAAAGAAATTTTTTTAAATTTTCTTATATACAATTATTTCGATTGTCACATTTAAATTTAAAGTTAATTAATTTAGTGATTGTTAAAAATATGCCAATATTATACATATTAGCTTACAATTTCCATTTAATTGTTTAACTACTATTTCAGTAAGGTCTGTTTGCTTCAAAAACTAGTTAACTTTAGTTACAACACTAAGAAATCGAAGAAGAACTGTCACACTTTAACATACATTAGCTTGTCAAATTTACCTCTTAAAATATCATGAGACAACAAAAAAACTCAATTTTACCAGTTCCTCTCCTACACAGTGATGTAGTGCCAATAAGCACCCCTTTTTTTAAAAGTTTTATGTCTGTTTTGTCCTTTTAATTGTGTTCTGTTTGTCCCTAATTGTCTTTAGTTTTATAATTTTAACGTTTGACATCACAATTTCTGCCAAAACAGAAATCAAATGCTTTTTTATCAAAAATCTGATAATTACAAGCCAAAGAAATTGCACACCCACAAAATTAGTACATCTAATATAATTCATTGTCACACAACTGTCATCTTACTGTAAAAATTTCAATAAATTAACACACATTTCTAAAATATATCTCTCGAATAAATATAAATAACTTTTAATAATTTAAATAATATAAAACATCACTTTCATTTAACAAACAATCACATATACCTTACTCCTATTTCATTTGTTAACATCTCTCCCCTCAAGAAACTTCCTCGTTAATTGTCAGACAGTTACACGAAGTTACACAACATTAACCGAAGATCACTCAACATCAGCAATACAGGATAGTTTGAACTATGTATCACGAATCAATAACTAAAACTTCTTGTACCGGTATGTAAGTAGTATTTTATTTGTTACTAATTTATTACAATGCAATAGTTTTTTCCTTGCCAATTTGTGGGTTTTTACATTGTCTGCTAAATCAATTTTATGCATATTAATAAACACAGACAGGCATACTGTTGGCATAATTACTATAACCTTTTTGATCTTTATCTTTATAAGACAGCACCCTAATATGGGCTTTTTTATAACTTCAGCATTTAATTTACTTTGTACCGTTTGACCTGAAGATGTTTTGCAAAGTGTAGAAAGCGAAACCGGTCGTTTTGGTATAAGCTTTGATATAATGATGATATTTCCACTTCATCTAATGTGATTGGTAAGTGGTCATTACATATGTAGAACGAAGGTTGTTCGGACCTATTATCATCAAAGAGTTGTTGTATGGATTTGGTCCGTATGCATATATATAAGAAGGAATAATCTGAATAATTTGATATGGTTGAGGAGAAGAAGTGAAGTATATTGGTATGGTTTATTTTACCTCTATTGAAAACAGATAGACTAAGATTAATGTATGGAAAAGGTATTGTCTAGGGTGAAGGTGTTTTAATATTAACTGAGAATAAGATTGATCAAATCCTTTTATAACAGGGAATATTTTTACTTTTATCTACGGTGGTGTAAGGAGATCGGTGGTGAAACGATTATTTTCAGTGAGTATAACAGGATTATTTAAATTTGAGAGAACTATTGTAGTATAAGATAGACTAAGAAATATTCTTCTTAAATGGAGCGGCAACTTTCCTGCTAGACATTGAGACTTTCTACAGCCGATGTTCGAAAAACTCCTGTAACTATTTTCAATGCGGTCTTTTGAATTATCTCGATTTGTTTTAATATTGTGTGGCTAGCTGATGCATAGACAATGGAACCATAATCTATTTTTGTTTTAATTAGTTAGTTTGCATATGTTTAATAATCGTGTAGAATCTGCTCCTCAATTGTAGATAGCTATTTTTCTTAATAAATTCAAGCCAGTTTGACAATTTCATTTTACATATTGAACATGATTTCTCCATGTAAATTTTTGGCGAAAATCATTCCAAAGAACTTAATATCGTCTACAAAATCTAAGGAATTTTCATTAAGGTATAGTCTCGTTGTCCAATTGTCTAAATTATTTAAGCTATGTTGTATATATGTTTTTAAACTAAAGGATATTTTTTCCCTTTGTATAAAGTACCAAGTCGCCGTTGTATAATCTCCCTTTAACTATATTGAAACTGTTTTTTAGTATGTCATTAATAACTATTAAAAATAAAGTTGCACGTATCGTTGACTCTTGTAGAATTCCATTCTTTTGTTATCTAGACGCGTTATCTAGACGAACACAATAAATTCTTTTGCTAATAAAATGTTTTGTAAAATATAGTATGTTACCTTTTAAATTTGGGTGTAGTAGATTTTCAAGAATTTTGTGTCTGTATACCGTATCATATGCTTTAGTAATATCGATAAACACTGTGATACTTGTTTGTTTATTCGCAAATCTTTAATTGATATCAGATTCAAAGTCAATTAGCTTATCGGTAGTGCATCTCTGTTGACGGAAACCACTTTGTTCAAGAGCTAGTAGTTTATTTTGCTCAAGATACTAGAGAAGTCTACGGTTTATAATTTTTTTCCCAATTATCGTTTTTCGTAATATGACATTTAATGGGAATATTGGTCCATATGACCTTGATTTTGTTCTAGTTTTGTCTGATTTTAGTAAAGGAATTATTATAACTTCATGCCAATTAATAGGAAATATATTATTGGTCCATATGTATTTTTTTGGTTGCATAATATTAGTATGAGATAAGCCCTGGAGATGAATGACTTTTTGGGAAGGATGTATAAACAAAGCAGTCAATGTAAGTTGAAGTGTGTGTCTTAATGTGACACAAGCCAACAATGCCTTAAATGCATATGATAAAATTATTTTATTAATAATTGTTTATAACAGTAGAAAGTCAATATCTTGGGGTTAAGGACTCTGAGATAGCGCGTTATCCCATAAATTTATAGGATATATAAAATAAAAGTGGGCAATCATCAATACATACATCTGATAAAGCTAGGATAAGCTTAAATGAAAATAAGGCCTTGTATGTTTTAGATCTACATTTGGTACCTGAAAATTAGGTAGCAGGTATGTGTACAATGGTGGATTACTTATAATTAACAACAATCGAGGAATACGATGTTTTGGGTGTGGATTTGTAATACATAGAGACATACGCAAGAGAGTTTTAATGAAGGGTTAACGTGTAATATATTGTAAAAGATACAGTTGGAAATTGTAAAATCAGGTATAAACGGGATGACTTTAAAAATTATTTAAATAAAAATTGGCAGACATCAGTACACCTTACCCAAGCGACGCCTTTATACATGAAAATCGGCAGCTGAAAAAGACAACAAACTCGTCAGACATCAAATTGACTACATCCTATTAAAACACAGATATCGAAACTCAATTCAGGCAGTAAAGGCATATCCAGGAGCAGACGTATCCTCTGATCACAGTCTTCTCATTGCTAGGTTTCAACTTCAACTAAAAAAGACGCAAAAGAACTCTGAGATAGCGCGTTTAACATACAGAAACTAAAGTCAGAAGAAACAAAAGAAAATCTGAAACACGAAATCAACACAAATCTAGATAGAAACCCAAGAAATAATTGCAACGTAGAACAGTAGTGGCAATTCTACAAAACCTCTATATTGGAGCCAAGTAAGAAAGTACTTACAACAACCAAATGTAAGAAAAAAGAATGGATGACCGAGGAAATTCTAGAGTTGATAAATGAAAGAAGAAAAAACAAAACCATCAATACGATCCGCTATAAACAGCTTCAAAACCAAATAAGAAGAAAAATTAGGGGGGCTAAAGAAACCTACTTCTCTGAAAAATGTAAAAAAATAGAAGAACTGCAAAACAGATATTCTACATAAAAAAGTCAAAGAACTAGCTGAAGTAAGAAACGCAGGCGGCGTCGTAAAGAAATGGATGACGCAGCACGGACTGAAACTTGCGACAGAGAAAACCGAAGCCATCATTCTGAAGGGGACAAGGAATAGGCAAAATATTGAATTAAAATGTGCGGGAGCATGTCTAACACCTAAGAAACATGTAAAGTATCTAGGAGTGACATTGCACCAGAATCGAAAATGGGGAGAGCACGTGCGGGAGGTGGTCCGGAAGGCTGCGAATAGTACGGCGGCGTTGGGGAGGGTGATGCCGAACATTGGAGGACCCAAATCCGAAAGGAGGAGGGTCTTACACGGTGTTGTACAATCGATCGTCCTCTACGCGGCACCAGTCTGGAGCGAAGCCGTAGAGATAACTGCCTGTAGGAGTCTCATGACACGAGTAGACAGAACAAGTCTGTTGCGAGTGGCATGCGCCTACAGGACTGTGTCTGCGGCAGCCTTATGGACCATCACTGGATGTGTTCCGTTGCATGTTTTGGCGGTGGAAAGAAAAGAGCTGTATGAGAGAAGAGGTCCAAACCTTACTGTGGCCGAGAAAAGACAGGAAAGGGAAAGGTCAGTTGAAAGATGGCAAGAAGAATGGAACAACACGGAAGATGTGGCACAGTGGACGAAAATGCTGATCCCAAACATAAGAGATTGGGTGGACTGTGGCCACAGGCGACTGGATTATTTCCTGACGCAGGTGCTCACAGGACACGGGTGTTTTAGGGCCTACCTCTATAGGATCGGAAAGGCTGATACAGATGAATGCCTATACTGTGGATACTCGGACACTGTGACACATACGATGTTAGATTGCAGCAGATGGATAGTGGAAAGGAACAGAATGGAGAGAGAGACGGGTGTGAATTTTGTTACAGTGAGAGAATGATTGAAAATAAATTAGTTTGGGCTAATATACACAGCTATATCCGTGCAGTAATCAAGAAAAAGGAAGAGGAAGAAAGACTGCTAAACCAACGCTAAAGGTAAGAGTGAATGATGCTGAAAGGTGAAGCTAGAAAAGTGGGTCACACTGTGTGAGTTGGAATGCGTGAGTCACACTGTGGGGAAGGAGGAAATGCCCATCTGGAAATAATGCCGAACTAGGAGCGATGAGTGTCTTCTACGCGCTACCTGGAACGAGACAGGGAACCTCCTTGCTGATGAATAGAGTGTGGATGTGTATGAATGGAGAATGAATGAATAAAGGTAGTGATTCGGAAGTGATGCCGGCCTTACAGCGGCCATTCTGCTTCCAGATCGCTTTATGACAGAGGAGGGTCTGGTTTAGCAGGTAGGCGTTCGGCGTAGACTCGGCGACGAGAGGGCATTTTAAAGTACCTCGGGAACTATCGCCGGGAGTACGAAGAACGAATCCTGCACTAAAGTTAGTCAGGCGGCGCCCTGGACTGAGATGTCTTTTGAAGATTCCAGACCCCCCCTCTATAAAGACGAAAAAAAAAAAAAAAAAAAAAAAAAAAAAGCTGGAGTAGGAAGTAGAAGAACCTTGAATATATTGCTCGACAAAAATGGAAATATTATATTGGAGACAGAACAAAAACTACGACGATGGAAAGAGTACATCGAGGAATTATTTCATGATCAGAGAGAAGCTAGTACAACTGTAGATAGCCAAACAGGAGATGTAGGCCTAGAGATAACCAAATCAGAGGTTAGTCAGGCATTAAACTCAATGAAAATCAATCAATCTGCTGGTCCAGATGAATTACCAAGCGAGCTATTAAAGTTCGTGAACGAGAAAAATATAGACATAATAGTAGAACGGTACAACGCTATCTATACTACGGGAATCATCCCTAGAGAAATGTTGACATCGGCATTTGTGTGTTTGACAAAGAAAGTGAATGCCAAAGAGTGCAGTGACTATCGAACCATAAACTTAATGTCACATATAGCATTTTTTATATAAAAATGCTTGCACGTCATTCAAGATTTACGACGTCAGAACCCCACAGCGTTGCCAAAACATCAGAATAGTTAGTAAGTGAGGAATTTTTAAAATGTCAACTATTTGTCAAACTATTATATTAACAGTAAATAAACTTAGTTTTAAGACTACTGCAACACACTAAAATACATAAAAAACATTTTAATACAAAATTATATATTCTAATTATATATTTTAAACTTACCTCTTTTAGGGCTTTAATAGTAAAAACGTCCCGCCATTATTTCTTGTTTAAAATAATACATCTTATATGAAAGCTTTTCAGCTTTCTACACTCTATCAGACTATTTATTTGTTTTGGCATATCACAATCACAATACACAACAATAATTAGTTTTTAAAGCTATTAATCTAAATTTAATATGTATTTATAAATACAATTTATTAATATATATTATATTATGATCAAATTGTGTAAGATATCAAAACATAAACAAAATTCTTACTCTAAAAAAGCGGCAACACGTCAAACAATTTTGCCACACGATGAACTGTCAATCAAATTTGAAGTATTTCTGTATCATTTGCGTACAATTATCTAATCTATTTAATTAAAATTATTATTTTGTGGAATATTAGACTTAAACAGTTATTTCATAAAATTTATATTATTAATATTAACAAATGTTTTTGGGTTTTTAATCAATATACCTAATTCTAAAATTTCCAATATAATGATGATTACATTTTTTTGATTATTACACCATGTTGACGCCCATGAAAGATCGGGCAGTTCCGTATGGGTTTCGTATTATTAGCTGTGTTAGGAAAATTTGAACTCTAAGGTTGACGTTCTGGAAATTTTAAATATAAGTGACGTCACTTTATATAAATTGTGACGTGCACGCATTTTTATATGAAAAATACTATATCTTGAAAATTCTGTTGAAAATTATCCACGCCAGAATTCACACTAAACTGGAGCTGGATATTAGTGGCACACAATATGGGTTCCGCAATGGTATGGGTACCAGAGAGGCACTATTCTCCTTCAACGTGCTGACGCAGAGATGTTTGGATGTTAACCATCTTCTTTACGTCTGTTTTATAGACTACAATAAAGCGTTTGATAAAGTAAAACATGACCGACTCATGGAAATTCTAAAAAAAAATAAAAACCTAGATGAAAGAGATTTAAGGCTCATAACAAACCTTTATTACAATCAGCGAGTAATAGTACGAATTGAAAAAGAGACATCTAAAGAAATGGAAATAAAGAGAGGAGTCAGCTAAGGCTGCATACTATCACCTCTATTATTTAACGCTTATTCTGAAGAGGTAATTCGAGAAACTCTGGAAGATGAAACAGTCGGCATAAGAGTAAATGGAGTCTTAGTTAACAACATCAGATATGCAGATGATACAGTAATAAGAGCCGATAGTTTACAAGACCTGGAAAGTAAAATAGTAATGTGTAGTAGGGAGTACGGACTCTCGCTCAATATCAAAAAGACGAAGTTTATGAAAATTTGTAAAAACAACCATAATACTAACGAAATCTTGACAGTAGAAGGCCAGCAGATCGAAAGAGTAAAAAAGTACACTTACCTAGGAACACTTATAACAGAAAATAATGAGTACACTGCAGAAATCAAAGTCAGAATCGGAAAAGCACTTTCTAATTTTATGAAAATGAAAAACGTCCTATGTGGCAAAGATTTAACATTAGCTCTTAAAGTACGCCTAACAAAATGTTACGTATACAGTGTACTATATTATGGAGTGGAATCATGGACGTTAAATCTAGACACAATGAGACGACTTAACGCCTTTGAAATGTGGACCTATAGAAGAATTATGAGGGTTTATAGGGTAGATAGAGTTACGAACAATGAAGTACTGAGAAGAATAGGTAAAGAGAAGGAAGTTGAACTTACAATTAAACAAAGAAAGTTACAGTATCTCGGACATGTGATGCGGGGCGAGGAGTATGGCGTCCTGCGACTCATAATGCAAGGAAAGAGAGATGGCAGAAGGAGCATCAGAAGAAGACGAATTTCATGGCTCAAGAACCTGAGAGAATGGTTTGGATGCAGCTCAAAACAACTTTTTAGAGCTACTGCCTCAAAAATTAAATAGCTATGATGATTGCCAACCTCCGTAGTGGAGATGGCACCTGAAGAAGAAGAAGAATACACCTATCTAATAAATCCAGAGAAATTGGAATATTATTAAGGTCCTATATGTCTTAAATAAACATTTGGTACGTGTATGAGATTGCGTTAACTGTCATTAAAGACTAACGGTTAAATTGTTTAATATGTGAATTTACAAGATATCAATCCAATTGAAGGAAAGTTTTAATTTATTGTGGATATATGAATTAGTCAATGCATGGGTTAATAAAATGGATATGTGCTGTATCTTTTGAGTATTAGTTTGATTATCTAATTAATCTTTATATCCGAATATTTTATTAAATTAATTATATTGGTAATAATATAGAGTGAAATATCAGGGTATTATTGTAGGTGTATAATAATGTGTAATATGTTGTTTATTCGTCTGTAGTGATAATAAATTATAATAACTAAACTTTATGGAAGTTTTGAAAACAATTTCAGTGTTTCATTTTTAAATAAACTGTATTTATTCCATCACTTATTTTAATTAGGTGTTTTAAAACTTCAGTTCAATTTTCGGAATTCATGTCAATGATAAGTACCTATCATTCTGAAATATTATACAATTTAATTAAAACGTCGTGAAGTAAATATATTTGAACAATAATGTACCCTTTAATACAAAAAACTTATTTAAACTTGTAGCATTAGTCACTATCTTACATCTATAATCACTAATTTGGTTCAAATATCGAACTTCTATCAAAATGTTAATTATTATTTTAAAGGAAACGAAAGTAAACTTTGTTTTAATTATTAAGAAAACTTTTCCAATAAATTGATCTAAATATAAGTCGAATCGATAGTGCCTTAAATATTAATATACAATGCCCATACTTTTTAAACCTTTATTTCATCGTAATATCCAATTATATGTTTAATATATTTATTTTTAACATAAAAACAAATGTAATTATACACAAATATAATACTGATATTATAATTAAGAATCCAAAATATATATAATTAAATATTATGATTATTATACATAAGCAAAAGCAGAAGAACAAGTCCCTATTGTACCCAAAAACAAAGAAATTACATTAGTAACCTACTAGTAACTTACAAAACTACCGAAAAAAATGACAAAATTACAATTTTTGGTTTAAAAGAAAATAGGGATGGCGGTTTTTGACAAAACACCGGTTTTCGGTTATACCGGTTTTTTTTGCTTACGGTTTAACCTGACAGTTATAACCGGCAAAAAAAAACCGGTTTTTTCAAAAACCGGTTTTTGGTTTTTTTTAATAAAATAGGTTACAAAGTTACATTTACAATGCACCACTTTAGTTTGCGATACTACATTCGACTCGATATCAATATAATCAAAATTAGTACTATCAAAAGAACATCAATATAAATATAAATAAAACACAATTTTTAATAAAACCATTTTATTCTACTGATTATTATATTTATTTATTATTTAATTATTATTATATATTTATTGATTATTATTAAATATAATATAGCGTAAGATTAATATATACATATTACAATAATATACAATAAAAGTATAATATAAGTAGAATGAAGTAATATTTTAAGTAAAAAAGTATAGGTTAGAAGGTTACAAATAGGTTATATTATATGAAATGGATTTAGCATTATGTTGGCCAGTATTTTTCATGAAGCCTATTGAGAAAAACTAGTTCATATATATGTTGGTCGATTAAGCGGCTTCTCTCATCTGACACAATATCATTCAATGATGACACCAGTCTCTGTGATGCCACCGAACTTCCAACCAACGACATGTATTTTTTAGCTATAAAAGTCAAGCCTAGCATACAGGTTCTATTCTGCTCCTAGAATGAAAACGGATCACTTAATCTCGGCAGCAAAGGCTGCTGCAGATATAGAGTCAATCAGAACTGGAACCACTGTTCACCAACTCCAGATCGTGTGAAGACCAAAGAGGGTTTGATTTTAAACTCACTTTAGCTTCTTCATTCTGGAAGGAGCTGGAAGGACAAAGTTCTTCGATTTCCGTAAGATACGTCCTAAATTACGAGCCTAAATTGGATGTGACTGTCTCCGCCATAGACGGTTTCAGATATAGTTTTTTGAACCTCGGATCCGTGATTGTAGCATGGCAAAGCAGGGGGTTTCGTAAAAGCTTAGTGCCCCTCTCTTAAAGGCTAGTTATAAGCTTTTGGCATAACTTTTGGGCTGTACTAAGGTTTGGCTTGAGGTTTTTTTAAAGATCTTTCGATAATAGACACAAGGGGATAACATGACTAGCAGTAATGTACTGGGAACCCGAGATCTCCTTTGTGGCCTCATCGAAAGGCGATAAAATTTCAGTAGTCAGATGTAGAGAACAGTAAACCAAAATTATTATACTACTGCTCAACAGAGAGCGCTTCAGGTTCTATTGTCATTGAATATATTATGAGAGTAGAATATAATATGCAATTATTGTATTTAATTAATGATGCAAATTTAATTTATCATTTAAAAATATAATCTTCTAAAATACTCACCAATTTTCCTCTCCTCTCAAACCCAAAAAAATCCCCACCCCAACCATTTCAACTTATAAAAAATTTCCCAGACTCTTTCAAATGGGATTTAAAAAAAATAGTATCAACATAAATATTTTACTTAAAAATAAATTGGATAATGCAATTCATCTTTTATTTTTACTACCATCAAAAAAAATTTATCATGTATTACTTTTAACACGTTTGTATATTTGTATAACCGATACATTTTAACTCATTTAATACTTCCTGTATGGGTGTATCTTTTTTAAAACGTAGGGAAATCCTTGGAGATTCGTATTCGTAATCGGTAATTCGATATTCATAGTCAGAACATTATTTTTGGTAATCAGAAAAAGCCATTCTCCCACTTTCAATGTCAAGAGTCAAGTGTGAAAAATAGATGATGTACCAGATCGCTTCTTATGTAAATATTACGACTACAAATACCTTTTCAACGAAATATTATAATAAAACTTAATTGTTTCTGGCTGATGTGAGTTTGCACTTTCAGTTTGTTACTCTGAGATAGCGCGAAAATAAAATTTGAATTACGGTTTTTATGGAATAATTACTTGTGAATAATAATTATGATTGGTATCCAAAATAATACCTAACCTAATCCTAATCACGGTAAAAACCTAATAACCGGTTTTTACTTTAAAAATAAAAAACCGGTTATAACCGGGACAAAAAACAACCGATAAAACCGGTTATTGCGAAGTAAAAAAACCGGTTTTCGGTTAAAACCGGTAGGTTTTTCCCATCCCTAAAAGAAAAAGCATATTTTAACTATAATACACAACGTTCAAGTCTGTTTTTGAATGTGTTGGTAAAGAAAGCAAAGACAATGTTATCAGTAAGGTTATTCCAGTTCTCAAAAACTCTATTTAGTAGAAAGTTCTCTCTTTTTTTAAGTTTAAACTGGTGACCTCTAAGGCGGTCATCTTGATTTTTGGTAAACATTCCATCGAGACTTCCAAAATTAAATTTTAATATTTTAAATGTGGTAATTAAGTCTCCACGTTGTCGGCGAAGTTCAAAAGAAGTTAGGTTGGTCATACTAAGTTTTCTGCATAAGAAGGTCTTCTCGATCCCAAAGGAATTCGAGTGGAATTTCTTTAAACGTTTTCCAACAACGTTTTGTCTCGAACCATATCAGGATACAACGTTGGTCTAGCGTATTCAAGAATAGGTCTTACGTAAAGAGTGTAAACTTTGCAGAATGACTGCATTGTTTTCAAAAAACACCTCCCAATAAAATATAGTCCCGAGTTCGCAAGCTTACAAGTAGAAGTAATATGGTCGGACCAAGTTAGGCTACTCTTTACGATAACATTAAGGTCGTTATACGAGAACACAGTATCTAATGGTTGGCTGCTAACAAAGTACGACACAAGTGGGTTATTTTTACCAATTCGAAGCACATTTTTCCGCATTTACGGCTAGTAGCCACTGGTAACACCAAGTTAGAATAGAATCCAAGCCCATTTAGAGGGTTAGCTGTTTTGTGATTGGATTGGCATACATTTTGGTGTCATCAGCATAGAACGATATTTTACTTAAAACCTAATAAGGAACATCGCTGGTATAAAGCAGAAAAAGCAGAGGTCCAAGGACAGAACCCTGAGGCACTCCACTTTTCGCTAACCGTCTTGTGAGAAAGATTCGTCAAGTCTAACTTAATAATGACTATCTACCAGGAAATCAACTATCCAACCAAGTAAAGTATCGCGAACTCCGAAATGTTCTAGCTTATGTAAAAGTCTGCGCTTGAGTATATGTTCAAAGGCCTTAGAGAAATCCAGATAAACAACGTCGACCGGCTGCGAACTGTTAAGGAATGACGTCTAGTCGTTAACACAATGTAGGAGATTCTTTAGAGTAGAGGACAAATTCATTTTGTTGTGTTGGAATAATATGTTCCTGAAGAAGGAATTTGGTCATCTGTTTGGAAATAATGGCTTCCATGACTTTGCCAACTACTGGCAGCAAGCTAATCAGATGATAATTGTTCAGATCAACTTCAGAAAAGTCGGTAGTAGCATATATTACAATAATATTTTTGCGGGGTAGTATTTGATTGAACTGGATGTGAGCCGTTATGACTGCATGATCTGACTTTCCTATAGGAAACTGACTTCGAGAGGTGAAATCAGCTGTTCGTTGTTAATAAGAAATAAATCTAAAGTAGAGGATTAGTTAGTAATTCTAAATGTAGTAGGTTCTGCGATGAATTGTATCAGAATGGTATGAGGTTCGAATTTACCACAAAGCTTTTAAACAAATTTTGAGAATGAAGTTGTTGGTTATTAAATTTTACTTCTTTTATACTTTTTATTGTATATATATATATATATATATATATATATATATATATATATATATATATATATATAATTAATAGCTTAAATTCTAGTAAATCTATGGATATTTTGCAGGATGCTGGCAATTTGGTTTTTATTTGTTGCTGTTTCATCCTCAAGTGAGTTTGTAGTTGATACCGTTACGGCCAATGAAGTCTGGCAAGCCCCCGGTTGCCATAAAGTGGGTAAGTTTTTTGTTTAATTCAATTTCAAAAATAAATAAGTTTTTATTAGTAATAGTACAAAAAGTAGTTTATATTTATTATACATGGTGCTGTCATTTTGTTAACGTGTTGGGCAAAAGTAACAAAATATCGTAATTTGCATAATAAAACATGTATTAATTAAAAGAATTGTATAAAGCACATGAAGTGGATTAACAATATTATATAATTAAAACAAAAATTTACCCAAGTTTAACATTTTTCGTAACATGCAGTTTAAAACATACTCTACATTATTTTTATAACATCAAACAATATTTGATAGTCTTCGCAGCAACTTCTTGTTGTTTAATCTGGCTTAGCGAAGTTACAGGTTCAATTATCAAACAATTATGAAATCACATGCAATTTTCTGGATGTGTAGCCAGTATATCTATCAATAATACATCCTGACTCAATATTAACGTCCTTATTTAAGGTTCCGCACGATAACCATATTACCTTGTAATATTTATCACAGATTTTATTAAAATATTATTGCTGACAATGTATTAAAATCTGGTCGGTTTTTAAACACACTTTAGTTCTGTAGCTAAACATAGATTGGTAAGGACTACGATTTATACCTGGGTAAAGGGTTTCTTCCCGATTATATAAATTTAAATTCCTGCAACTATTTTGTTGTATTGTTTGTGTCCAATCATGTAATTATAATATTATAATAGTCTCCCGTTTTATACCGCTGTCGCGGCTCATTTGGGAGTATAGCAGGGTAGTCTGCTATATCTAGGGCCTACGGTATACAAGGAAGGTAACATGGCCAGTGCTACGCTTCAACCGTCTATTATTACCCCTGGTTTTACCCAAGGTACTCATTTTTATTCAGGCTGAGTCGACCTGGGGCCTATAGACATTTTTAAAATGTCTAGATGTTTTTGCCGGCGGTGGGATTCGAACCCCGGACCACCGGCTTGCGAGGCAAACATCCTACCGCTTGCGCTACGCAGGCCCTTGTAAATCGTATAATCATGTAATTACTATCTTTAAATATGTTGAGTAGTGTTGCTGTACAATTCAGTACTATAATTATTTATGAATGTTGGCAACACGTTTTCTTTTTGTTGATAACTGATGAGTTACTTCGCTTGTCACCAGTCTATGTAACTGTACACTTTACACTTGTATTTGTAAAACAATAAAACTTAAATC
The DNA here is from genome assembly GCF_040954645.1 of Diabrotica undecimpunctata. Taxonomy (NCBI): domain Eukaryota; kingdom Metazoa; phylum Arthropoda; class Insecta; order Coleoptera; family Chrysomelidae; genus Diabrotica; species Diabrotica undecimpunctata. The sequence goes on from NW_027313708.1 coordinate 14,945, forward strand.
TGCCATTAAGCTAACACAGGCACAACAATTTCATAGCAGAACAAAACATTGATATTAAGGTTCCGAAGGTTCTCACTTCATCTTTTGCGCGGTCATCCGATACTTCTGCCGATTGGTGACATCTTTTTCTATTTTAACGACCTCCACTCTGTTTATGTGGTTATTTCATTATTTTTTTTTCTATTGAGTGTCTATTCGTTTATACACTACAGGCTACAATTTCTTCTAATGTCTTCACTTCTGTTTCGATCTCCCAGCGAATTTTCTGTAATTCTTCTTAGTACTCTCATCTCTGCCGTTTCCAGTAGCCTTTGTGTTGTGGCTGTGTCGGGTCTTGTTTTTGAAGTATATGTCATTATTGGTCTTACACTGGCTTTATAAATTCTTGACTTCATCTCAGTGCTAATTTGTTAATTTAAACCATGTATTAGTAAATTTGTACCAGGTCTTTATTTTTTATATTATTCGTTGTCAAATCTTGAATAAGTGGGAGTATTAGCGTCAGCTCCTGAACTAATGCAATATTAAAGATTTAAAAAAGAAGAATTTTGATTGTTAGGTTATCTTCACTTGTAAAATATGTCTATGCTTGTAAAACACGAGCCTCTATGTTGGATATAAGCACATGTTTTTTGTTCATATTTTCCGACTTATCGTTCAATAAACTTTTACTAATCGATCAACGGGTTGTTTTTTATTAAACAGTGAGCCAACCGAGAAAAGAAGAGATCAAAACAACGACAAAAGAAATGAAAGATAATAAAACTCCAAGAAAAATTTATATAGAAATGATCAAATCAGGAGGAGAAGAGTTGGAGAATTGAATTTATAAATTCTTAAAACAAATTTAAAATAATGAAAAATGTCAAGTAATTGGAATAAAGTTCGAACATGACCAATATACAAGAAGAATGGCAAATTAAGATTTGACAACTCTAGGGCATAGCACTACTAGAAACCACGTACAAGATATTACCGCCTCAACTCCAACCGAATTAAACTTCACAACTCCACACTTCAAAAATACTTATCTTTTCTCTTTTTTGAATACAAGGATCTTGTCTGATCATACAAGTCTGATCTTGCATGGCAAGATCAGACTTCGGAACAGTTTTCAGTTGGTCAAGGTCTAATTCTGGAAGTTGTAATTAAGAACAGTAAAATTAAGATAAAACAAAACATTTTTTAAAACGAGCAGCAATGTTGTAACCAAAAAGTTAACAAAAGAAGATGGCGAAAAACTTATCGTCCACCAAGACTTAACGAGGACTACGTTGCTAAGTCAGCACCTTCATTGAGAGTGGGTAAGGATATAGATGACAGAAAAGTACAAATTAAGGAAAGATAGATAAACGACATAATAATTAGATAAAAATTTGACAAAAGAAAAATAAGAATCACTGAACACAGCTAAAATGCAAAACAAAATGGGCGGTAATGAGTTTTAACCTGAAACTCATGAAGGAACTCAAGATTAAATAAACTAAACATTATATTAACATTTTTATCAAAGACATAAAAAAATACACTTCAGAAAAGATATTTAAGAATTATCAACAAAAATTGACATATCTACTCATAAGTTCTCATAAGAAAATTCTATATTCAATAAAATACTTCAAAAAGATTTATATATTCAGCAAAATACTTCAAACCTGTTATATCTTTAACAAAATACTGATATAAAATAGTGTATAATTAGTTATATCGTCTCCAAATTCATCATCATAAATCTGGCTTTACAACCCTGCGTGGGTCCTAGCCTCTTCAAGAATTTCCCTCCAGTCGTCCCTATTCATCGCTTTTCTTCGCCAAACACGTATTCCCATATTTCTCATGTCTTCATCGATGTTATCAAGGAACCTTGTCCAAGGTCTTCCTCTTTTTTTCTGACCAATAGGTCTATCAAGGAGCGTTTTTCTATCTGGGTCATTTTGTCCCATCCGCATTACATGCCCTATCCACCTCGACGTCCTATCTTAATATGTTTTACGATATCTGGTACATTCTATAAAGTTTGAAGTTGTATCGTCTTTTCCATACTCCATCGTCATTCACTGTTCCATCCTAACATGTTTTTGTTACAGTTCCCCAATACTTTTTGTTACAGTCCAGGTCTCTGACCCATTATTGTTTTGTACAGTCTCATTTTTGTATTTCTCGATATAATTGTGGATTTAAAGAGGAGATTGAGCCCAAAATAGCATCTGTTAGCCGTGCAAACTCTGCGGTTTATCTCTGCCACAGTATTATTTTCAGTGTTAAGGAGCGCTCCCACGTATACAAATTCGTTCACTGCTTCAATGATGTCGTTTTCTATAACAAGTAATCGTAAGATTTATGGTTGCGTGCTTATTTTCATATACTTCGTTTTGTTGGTGTTTATTATTACACATATTTTGTAGCTGATTATTTTAATGCTAAATACACCTCCCGTACAGCGTTTTCCATTCTCCCAACAATATTAATATCATCAGCATAGGCTAGGATTTGCACTAATTTATTATATATTGATCCGATGGTTGTGAATTGTGATATACGTATTACTTTTTTCAGAGCCAGATTAATCAGTATACAGAACAGAGGGTCTCTCTGGCGCAGCCCATTATTTGTTTTAAAAGGTTTAGACAGTTCTGCCTCAATTCGTACTCTGCATTCAGCTTTTTCAATAGTTAGTATTGTTAAATTTACCAACTGATTTGGAATCATTGGGGAGGGATTTCTGTATTCATATTTCTTTTATAAGCTGCTGTAATGCTATTATAGTATCGTGGCCACCTTCTTTATATAGTTCAGCTGAGAGATTTTCTATTCCGTGTTATTTTTTGCTGGCTAGTTTTTTTAACTGCTTCTTTAACTACAAGAATCGTTGATAGTTCCTCTTCCTTCTCATCTGAAGTAATTGTCTCTAAACTACTATTATTTAAATAAAATAATACGTCACAATAAATAGTTATGTTTATTAAAACTTTCAGATTTAAACAAATATGAATTTATTAAATATTCAAAATACGCAATTTATATGTGACTATATTGTGATCAATAATCTTAACTCTGAGATAGCGCGTGCTCTTGTAATATGAGAAAAATTATTTAAACATAAATTAAATTATTAATCCGTTAAAATGTCTCAAAAATTAATAAGTGAAAATAAATATAAGCTATAATCTCGTAGAATCATCATCAAAGTTTTAAGTTGCGCCTAAAATATGATGCATAAAAGAATGAAAAATAACATTCTTTAACACGTTTGCTGCCCATATTGAACAAAAAACACATAGAAAATGAAAAACTCATGAAAAAAAGTTTTCAGATAAGCGAATTCTCTTCAGGTAATTAACCATTATTGTTGGAGTTAAAGATACTATTTTAGCAACATAAAAGCGTACGATCCTCTTTCCAATGAGCTTTGTTAGGTAGAATCTACCAGATTCCAGTGCAAACTCTGTTCGTATGTCTGGTTTGTTATTTTTAGACATATGTCCTTTCCAATCTATGTCTGACTATGTCGCTGCTCCTTACAGCGACCTCAGCGAGAATCATGTAATTATCTTTAAAATTTGTTCGACCAACTTGGTAAAATAAAACATATAAACGGGAATATTTATTTGAAACGTAGAATATTAAGCGGCTTCGATCAGAAGAAAATACCAAATAAATACGCGTCCGTGATATATAAACAAACTTAAAATGTTTCCATAACTCGGCGACGCAACGAGGATTGAAATAATACTTCGGTATTTTAGCAAAGACGAGGGGATTTTAATATATACCAAGGAATTTACAAATACTACAATATACCAAACAGTGATCATCAGTGGCGTAAGTACACTTCAGGAAGCCCAGGGCGGAAGTAACTAAAGAGGCCCCCTTCCCCAATATAAAAAAACAGCTAAACCTCCATATAGGAACTACCTAAATATAAAATGTCTGAAATTTAAAGATAAAATACAATAAAATTTATGCCTATGCTATGTTAAATCCAAACATTAATCAAGGGTTAACATTGATAACACAAAATTATTTTGTTAATATTCATACTTTATATCAGAGTTTTTACCTACAAACATTTTTTTCTTTTTATTTTTATTTCTGAAAATTGTTTGATTACATTGTCGAAGTTGATAATGTTTGCTACTTCACGTTCAATTTAGAGCATTGCCAAATCATTTAGCCAGGCCTTGTTCATCGTGAATCGTTCATAGTTGTTTATGAGCTTCAATTTTGAAAAACTCTTTTCATTAGAAGCAATAGAGACACATACTGTTAAAAGTAACATATAAAAGTTTTATGGCAACAAAGTATTTGGAACACATTCCATCAGATCTATATCATAAATAAAATGTGCCATATTCAATGTAGTCCAATTTCTGCCCTGTTCATTTATTCTTGCAGCTTTTATATGATGGCGAAGTCTTTTGATTTCATTAACAATTTCTTGCTTATTGCATAGATAGATAGCATAGATCTTTTAGCTTCATCTTCGAGCTATAGTCCGGCATCTTCGACTGTTTCTCAAGGCAATATCTCTTTTTAACGTCTCTTACTTTTTTTTTTTCAAGTGAGATTCTCATTTCATCATATTTCTCCAAACTCGAGAGCCTTCGTGACCAATTCATATTGACTGTGTTTCAAAAAGACTTTCAAACTTCGGAGTTTTATTACGACGTTTTCAATGCTCAAACTCTTCGTCTGTAAATACCTCTGCGCACTGTTTATTTCTTGCAAAATGTACCCCCATAAATAAAGAAATCCAAAAAATTTGAAGTCACAAAAAAATGTTCGAAAATAAAATTTTAGTAGAGCCCCGTGTGTTAATATTTTTCTTGGTATCGCACAATTTTCCTGTCACTTCAACTAATTTATCAATATGTTTCAAAATAGGTTTCACAGCTTCGTAATTGGCACTCCATCTAGTGTCAGATAGCTGTTTTATAGATATGTACACCTATAACTTCCCTCAAAATTACCCATCTATGTGGAGAGGACGTGAAGAAATTATATACACTTTCTAAAGTTGCAACAAACGTTATAAACCTGGGTGAGTTCATTATCATAGACTTCTATACAATTGTAAATCCAAGTCCGGAATAAAGTACTCTGAGATAGCGCG